>NW_027064246.1:0-27266 GCF_032884065.1 Artemia franciscana
AAAAAATGAAGATATTAGACTATTTTATGATTGCACATGGTAAAGAATGTGATTAAAGGCTCTTTTCCTATGTCAAAAGTTTTAGTTTTCGGGGGTAATAGCTATGTCTGTGGAAAAAATGAAGATATTAGACTATTTTATGATTGCACTGGTAAAGAATGTGATTAAAGGCTCTTTTCCTATTTCAAAAGTTTTAGTTTTCGGGGGTAATAGCTATGTCTGTGGAAAAAATGAAGATATTAGACTATTTTATGATTGCACTGGTAAAGAATGTGATTAAAGGCTCTTTTCCTATTTCAAAAGTTTTAGTTTTCGAGGGTAATAGCTATGTCTGTGGAAAAAATGAAGATATTAGACTATTTTATGATTGCACATGGTAAAGAATGTGATTAAAGGCTCTTTTCCTATGTCAAAAGTTTTAGTTTTCGAGGGTAATAGCTATATCCGCGGAAAAAATGAAGATATTAGACTATTTTATGATTGCACATGGTAAAGAATGTGATTAAAGGCTCTTTTCCTATTTCAAAAGTTTTAGTTTTCGAGGGTAATAGCTATGTATGTGAAAAAATGAAGATATTAGACTATTTTATGATTGCACATGGTAAAGAATGTGATTAAAGGCTCTTTTCCTATTTCAAAAGTTTTAGTTTTCGAGGGTAATAGCTATGTCTGTGGAAAAAATGAAGATATTAGACTATTTTATGATTGCACATGGTAAAGAATGTGATTAAAGGCTCTTTTCCTATGTCAAAAGTTTTAGTTTTCGGGGTAATAGCTATGTATGGAAAAAATGAAGATATTAGACTATTTTATGATTGCACATGGTAAAGAATGTGATTAAAGGCTCTTTTCCTATTTCAAAAGTTTTAGTTTTCGGGGGTAAGAGCTACGTATGTTGAAAAAATGAAGATATTAGACTATTTTATGATTGCACATGGTAAAGAATGTGATTAAAGGCTCTTTTCCTATTTCAAAAGTTTTAGTTTTCGGGGGTAATAGCTACGTATGTGGAAAAAATGAAGATATTAGACTATTTTATGATTGCACATGGTAAAGAATGTGATTAAAGGCTCTTTTCCTATTTCAAAAGTTTTAGTTTTCGAGGGTAATAGCTATGTCTGTGGAAAAAATGAAGATATTAGACTATTTTATGATTGCACATGGTAAAGAATGTGATTAAAGGCTCTTTTCCTATTTCAAAAGTTTTAGTTTTCGGGGGTAATAGCTATGTCTGTGGAAAAAATGAAGATATTAGACTATTTTATGATTGACATGGTAAAGAATGTGATTAAAGGCTCTTTTCCTATTTCAAAAGTTTTAGTTTTCGGGGTAATAGCTATGTCTGTGGAAAAAATGAAGATATTAGACTATTTTATGATTGCACATGGTAAAGAATGTGATTAAAGGCTCTTTTCCTATGTCAAAAGTTTTAGTTTTCGAGGGTAATAGCTATGTCTGTGGAAAAAATGAAGATATTAGACTATTTTATGATTGCACATGGTAAAGAATGTGATTAAAGGCTCTTTTCCTATTTCAAAAGTTTTAGTTTTCGGGGTAATAGCTATGTCTGTGGAAAAAATGAAGATATTAGACTATTTTATGATTGCACATGGTAAAGAATGTGATTAAAGGCTCTTTTCCTATGTCAAAAGTTTTAGTTTTCGAGGGTAATAGCTATGTCTGTGGAAAAAATGAAGATATTAGACTATTTTATGATTGCACATGGTAAAGAATGTGATTAAAGGCTCTTTTCCTATGTCAAAAGTTTTAGTTTTCGAGGGTAATAGCTATGTCCGTGGAAAAAATGAAGATATTAGACTATTTTATGATTGCACATGGTAAAGAATGTGATTAAAGGCTCTTTTCCTATTTCAAAAGTTTTAGTTTTCGAGGGTAATAGCTATGTCTGTGAAAAAATGAAGATATTAGACTATTTTATGATTGCACAGGGTAAAGAATGTGATTAAAGGCTCTTTTCCTATTTGAAAAGATTTATTTTTCGGGGGTAATAGCTATGTCTGTGGAAAAAATGAAGATATTAGACTATTTTATGATTGCACATGGTAAAGAATGTGATTAAAGGCTCTTTTCCTATTTCAAAAGTTTTAGTTTTCGGGGTAATAGCTATGTCTGTGGAAAAAATGAAGATATTAGACTATTTTATGATTGCACATGGTAAAGAAAGTGCTTAAAGGCTCTTTTCCTATTTCAAAAGTTTTAGTTTTCGGGGGTAATAGCTATGTATGTGGAAAAAATGAAGATATTAGACTATTTTATGATTGCACATGGTAAAGAATGTGATTAAAGGCTCTTTTCCTATTTCAAAAGTTTTAGTTTTCGGGGGTAATAGCTACGTATGTTGAAAAAATGAAGATATTAGACTATTTTATGATTGCACATGGTAAAGAATGTGATTAAAGGCTCTTTTCCTATTTCAAAAGTTTTAGTTTTCGAGGGTAATAGCTATGTCTGTGGAAAAAATGAAGATATTAGACTATTTTATGATTGCACATGGTAAAGAATGTGATTAAAGGCTCTTTTCCTATTTCAAAAGTTTTAGTTTTCGGGGGTAATAGCTACGTCTGTGGAAAAAATGAAGATATTAGACTATTTTATGATTGCACATGGTAAAGAATGTGATTAAAGGCTCTTTTCCTATTTCAAAAGTTTTAGTTTTCGGGGGTAATAGCTATGTCTGTGGAAAAAATGAAGATATTAGACTATTTTATGATTGCACATGGTAAAGAATGTGATTAAAGGCTCTTTTCCTATGTCAAAAGTTTTAGTTTTCGAGGGTAATAGCTACGTATGTTGAAAAAATGAAGATATTAGACTATTTTATGATTGCGCATGGTAAAGAATGTGATTAAGGGCTCTTTTCCTATTTCAAAAGTTTTAGTTTTCGGGGATAATAGCTATGTCTGTGGAAAAAATGAAGATATTAGACTATTTTATGATTGCACTTGGTAAAGAATGTGATTAAAGGCTCTTTTCCTATTTCAAAAGTTTTAGTTTTCGAGGGTAATAGCTATGTCTGTGGAAAAAATGAAGATATTAGACTATTTTATGATTGCACATGGTAAAGAATGTGATTAAAGGCTCTTTTCCTATGTCAAAAGTTTTAGTTTTCGAGGGTAATAGCTATGTCCGTGGAAAAAATGAAGATATTAGACTATTTTATGATTGCACATGGAAAAGAATGTGATTAAAGGCTCTTTTCCTATTTCAAAAGTTTTTGTTTTCGAGGGTAATAGCTATGTCTGTGGAAAAAATGAAGATATTAGACTATTTTATGATTGCACATGGTAAAGAATGTGATTAAAGGCTCTTTTCCTATTTCAAAAGTTTTAGTTTTCGGGGGTAAAGCTATGTCTGCGGAGAAAATTAAGATATTAGACTATTTTATGATTGCACATGGTAAAGAATGTGATTAAAGGCTCTTTTCCTATGTCAAAAGTTTTAGTTTTCGGGGGTAATAGCTTCGTCCGTGGAAAAAATGAAGATATTAGACTTTTTTATGATTGCACATGGTAAAGAATGTGATTAAAGGCTCTTTTCCTATGTCAAAACTTTTAGTTTTCGAGGGTAATAGCTACGTATGTTGAAAAAATGAAGATATTAGACTATTTTATGATTGCAAATGGTAAAGAATGTGATTAAAGGCTCTTTTCCTATTTCAAAAGTTTTAGTTTTCGGGGATAAGAGCTATGTCTGTGGACGAAATGAAGATATTAGACTATTTTATGATTGCACTTGGTAAAGAATGTGATTAAAGGCTCTTTTCCTATTTCAAAAGTTTTAGTTTTCGAGGGTAATAGCTATGTCTGTGGAAAAAATGAAGATATTAGACTATTTTATGATTGCACATGGTAAAGAATGTGATTAAAGGCTCTTTTCCTATGTCAAAAGTTTAGTTTTCGGGGGTAATAGCTTCGTCCGTGGAAAAAATGAAGATATTAGACTATTTTATGATTGCACATGGTAAAGAATGTGATTAAAGGCTCTTTTCCTATGTCAAAAGTTTTAGTTTTCGGGGGTAATAGCTATGTCTGTGGAAAAAATGAAGATATTAGACTATTTTATGATTGCACATGGTAAAGAATGTGATTAAAGGCTCTTTTCCTATGTCAAAAGTTTTAGTTTTCGAGGGTAATAGCTATGTCTGTGGAAAAAATGAAGATATTAGACTATTTTATGATTGCACATGGTAAAGAATGTGATTAAAGGCTCTTTTCCTATTTCAAAAGTTTTAGTTTTCGGGGGTAAGAGCTAAGTCTGTGGAAAAAATGAAGATATTAGACTATTTTATGATTGCACTGGTAAATAATGTGATTAAAGGCTCTTTTCCTATTTCAAAAGTTTTAGTTTTCGAGGGTAATAGCTATGTCTGTGGAAAAAATGAAGATATTAGACTATTTTATGATTGCACATGGTAAAGAATGTGATTAAAGGCTCTTTTCCTATGTCAAAAGTTTTAGTTTTCCCGGGTAATAGCTATGTCCGTGGAAAAAAAGAAGATATTAGACTATTTTATGATTGCACATGGAAAAGAATGTGATTAAAGGCTCTTTTCCTATTTCAAAAGTTTTTGTTTTCGAGGGTAATAGCTATGTCTGTGGAAAAAATGAAGATATTAGACCATTTTATGATTGCACATGGTAAAGAATGTGATTAAAGGCTCTTTTCCTATTTCAAAAGTTTTAGTTTTCGGGGGTAAGAGCTATGTCTGTGGAAAAAATGAAGATATTAGACTATTTTATGATTGCACATGGTAAAGAATGTGATTAAAGGCTCTTTTCCTATGTCAAAAGTTTTAGTTTTTGGGGGGTAATAGCTTCGTCCGTGGAAAAAATGAAGATATTAGACTTTTTTATGATTGTACATGGTAAAGAATGTGATTGAAGGCTCTTTTCCTATGTCAAAACTTTTAGTTTTCGAGGGTAATAGCTACGTATGTTGAAAAAATGAAGATATTAGACTATTTTATGATTGCAAATGGTAAAGAATGTGATTAAAGGCTCTTTTCCTATTTCAAAAGTTTTAGTTTTCGGGGATAAGAGCTATGTCTGTGGACGAAATGAAGATATTATTCTATTTTATGATTGCACTTGGTAAAGAATGTGATTAAAGGCTCTTTTCCTATTTCAAAAGTTTTAGTTTTCGAGGGTAATAGCTATGTCTGTGGAAAAAATGAAGATATTAGACTATTTTATGATTGCACATGGTAAAGAATGTGATTAAAGGCTCTTTTCCTATTTCAAAAGTTTTAGTTTTCGAGGGTAATAGCTATGTCTGTGGAAAAAATGAAGATATTTACTATTTTATGATTGCACATGGTAAAGAATGTGATTAAAGGCTCTTTTCCTATGTCAAAAGTTTTAGTTTTGGGGGGTAATAGCTTCGTCCGTGGAAAAAATGAAGATATTAGACTATTTTATGATTGCACATGGTAAAGAATGTGATTAAAGGCTCTTTTCATATGTCAAAAGTTTTAGTTTTCGAGGGTAATAGCTATGTCTGTGGAAAAAATGAAGATATTAGACTATTTTATGATTGCACATGGTGAAGAATGTGATTAAAGGCTCTTTTCCTATGTCAAAAGTTTTAGTTTTCGGGGGTAATTGCTTCGTCCGTGGAAAAAATGAAGATATTAGACTATTTTATGATTGCACATGGTAAAGAATGTGATTAAAGGCTCTTTTCCTATGTCAAAAGTTTTAGTTTTCGAGGGTAATAGCTATGTCTATGGAAAAAATGAAGATATTAGACTATTTTATGATTGCACATGGTAAAAAAGTGATTAAAGGCTCTTTTCCTATGTCAAAAGTTTTAGTTTTCGGGGTAATAGCTACGTATGTTGAAAAAATGAAGATATTAGACTATTTTATGATTGCAATGGTAAAGAATGTGATTAAAGGCTCTTTTCCTATTTCAAAAGTTTTAGTTTTCGGGGTAATAGCTATGTCTGTGGAAAAAATGAAGATATTAGACTATTTTATGATTGCACTGGTAAAGAATGTGATTAAAGGCTCTTTTCCTATTTCAAAAGTTTTAGTTTTCGAGGGTAATAGCTATGTTGTGGAAAAAATGAAGATATTAGACTATTTTATGATTGCACATGGTAAAGAATGTGATTAAAGGCTCTTTTCCTATTTCAAAAGTTTTAGTTTTCGAGGGTAATAGCTATGTCCGTGGAAAAAATGAAGATATTAGACTATTTTATGATTGCACATGGTAAAGAATGTGATTAAAGGCTCTTTTCCTATTTCAAAAGTTTTAGTTTTCGAGGGTAATAGCTATGTCTGTGGAAAAAATGAAGATATTAGACTATTTTATGATTGCACATGGTAAAGAATGTGATTAAAGGCTCTTTTCCTATTTCAAAAGTTTTAGTTTTCGGGGGTAATAGCTATGTCTGTGGAAAAAATGAAGATATTAGACTATTTTATGATTGCACATGGTAAAGAATGTGATTAAAGGCTCTTTTCCTATGTCAAAAGTTTTAGTTTTCGAGGGTAATAGCTATGTCCGTGGAAAAAATGAAGATATTAGACTATTTTATGATTGCACATGGTAAAGAATGTGATTAAAGGCTCTTTTCCTATTTCAAAAGTTTTAGTTTTCGGGGGTAATAGCTTCGTCCGTGGAAAAAATGAAGATATTAGACTATTTTATGATTGCACATGGTAAAGAATGTGATTAAAGGCTCTTTTCCTATGTCAAAAGTTTTAGTTTTCGAGGGTAATAGCTATGTCTGTGGAAAAAATGAAGATATTAGACTATTTTATGATTGCACGTGGTAAAGAATGTGATTAAAGGCTCTTTTCCTATTTCAAAAGTTTTAGTTTTCGGGGTAAGAATTACTATGTTGAAAAAATGAAGATATTAGACTATTTTATGATTGCAAATGGTAAAGAATGTGATTAAAGGCTCTTTTCCTATTTCAAAAGTTTTAGTTTTCGGGGTAAGAGCTATGTCTGTGGAAAAAATGAAGATATTAGACTATTTTATGATTGCACTGGTAAAGAATGTGATTAAAGGCTCTTTTCCTATTTCAAAAGTTTTAGTTTTCGGGGTAATAGCTATGTCTGAAAAAATGAAGATATTAGACTATTTTAAGATTGCAAATGGTAAAGAATGTGATTAAAGGCTCTTTTCCTATTTCAAAAGTTTTAGTTTTCGAGGGTAATAGCTATGTCTGTGGAAAAAATGAAGATATTAGACTATTTTATGATTGCACATGGTAAAGAATGTGATTAAAGGCTCTTTTCCTATGTCAAAAGTTTTAGTTTTCGGGGGTAATAGCTATGTCTGTGGAAAAAATGAAGATATTAGACTATTTTATGATTGCACATGGTAAAGAATGTGATTAAAGGCTCTTTTCCTATTTCAAAAGTTTTAGTTTTCGGGGGTAATAGCTATGTCTGTGGAAAAAATGAAGATATTAGACTATTTTATGATTGCACATGGTAAAGAATGTGATTAAAGGCTCTTTTCCTATGTCAAAAGTTTTAGTTTTCGGGGGTAAGAATTACGTATGCTGAAAAAATGAAGATATTAGACTATTTTATGATTGCAAATGGTAAAGAATGTGATTAAAGGCTCTTTTCCTATTTCAAAAGTTTTAGTTCTCGGGGGTAAGAGCTATGTCCGTGGAAAAAATGAAGATATTAGACTTTTATGATTGCACATGGTAAAGAATGTGATTAAAGGCTCTTTTCCTATTTCAAAACTTTTAGTTTTCGGTGGTAATAGCTATGTCCGCGGAAAAAATGAAGATATTAGACTATTTTATGATTGCACATGGTAAAGAATGTGATTAAAGGCTCTTTTCCTATTTCAAAAGTTTTAGTTTTCGGGGTAAGAGCTATGTATGTTGAAAAAATGAAGATATTAGACTATTTTATGATTGCACATGGTAAAGAATGTGATTAAAGGCTCTTTTCCTATTTCAAAAGTTTTAGTTTTCGGGGGTAAGAGCTTCGTCCGTGGAAAAAATGAATATATTAGACTATTTTATGATTGCACATGGTAAAGAATGTGATTAAAGGCTCTTTTCGTATGTCAAAAGTTTTAGTTTTCGAGGGTAATAGCTAAGTCCGTGGAAAAAATGAAGATATTAGACTATTTTATGATTGCACATGGGAAAGAATGTGATTAAAGGCTCTTTTCCTATTTCAAAAGTTTTAGTTTTCGGGGGTGAGAGCTACGTATGTTGAAAAAATGAAGATATTAGACTATTTTATGATTGCACATGGTAAAGAATGTGATTAAAGGCTCTTTTCCTATGTCAAAAGTTTTAGTTTTCGAGGGTAATAGCTATGTCTGTGGAAAAAATGAAGATATTAGAATATTTTATGATTGCACATGGTGAAGAATGTGATTAAAGGCTCTTTTCCTATGTCAAAAGTTTTAGTTTTCGGGGGTAATAGCTTCGTCCGTGGAAAAAATGAAGATATTAGACTATTTTATGATTGCACATGGTAAAGAATGTGATTAAAGGCTCTTTTCCTATGTCAAAAGTTTTAGTTTTCGGGGTTAATAGCTTCGTCCGTGGAAAAAATGAAGATATTAGACTATTTTATGATTGCACATGTTAAAGAATGTGATTAAAGGCTCTTTTCCTATGTCAAAAGTTTTAGTTTTCGAGTGTAATAGCTATGTCTGTGGAAAAAAGAAGATATTAGACAATTTTATGATTGCACATGGTAAAGAATGTGATTAAAGGCTCTTTTCCTATGTTAAAAGTTTTAGTTTTCGGGGGTAAGAGCTACGTATGTTGAAAAAATGAAGATATTAGACTATTTTATGATTGCACATGGTAAAGAATGTGATTAAAGGCTCTTTTCCTATGTCAAAAGTTTTAGTTTTCGAGGGTAATAGCTATGTCTGTGGAAAAAATGAAGATATTAGACTATTTTATGATTGCAAATGGTAAAGAATGTGATTAAAGGCTCTTTTCCTATTTCAAAAGTTTTAGTTTTCGGGGGTAAGAATTACGTATGTTGAAAAAATGAAGATATTAGACTATTTTATGATTGCACATGGTAAAGGATGTGATTAAAGGCTCTTTTCCGATTTCAAAAGTTTTAGTTTTCGGTGGTAAGAGCTATGTATGTTCAAAAAATGAAGATATTAGACTATTTTATGATTGCACATGGTAAAGAATGTGATTAAAGGCTCTTTTCCTATTTCAAAAGTTTTAGTTTTCGGGGGTAATAGCTATGTCTGTGGAAAAAATGAAGATATTAGACTATTTTATGATTGCACATGGTAAAGAATGTGATTAAAGGCTCTTTTCCTATGTCAAAAGTTTTAGTTTTCGGGGGTAATAGCTTCGTCCGTGGAAAAAATGAAGATATTAGACTATTTTATGATTGCACATGGTAAAGAATGTGATTAAAGGCTCTTTTCCTATGTCAAAAGTTTTAGTTTTCGAGGGTAATAGCTATGTCTGTGGAAAAAATGAAGATATTAGACTATTTTATGATTGCACATGGTAAAGAATGTGATTAAAGGCTCTTTTCCTATTTCAAAAGTTTTAGTTTTCGGGGGTAAGAACTACGTATGTTGAAAAAATGAAGATATTAGACTATTTTATGATTGCACATGGTAAAGAATGTGATTAAAGGCTCTTTTCCTATTTCAAAAGTTTTAGTTTTCGGGGGTAAGAGCTATGTCTGTGGAAAAAATGAAGATATTAGACTATTTTATGATTGCACTGGTAAAGAATGTGATTAAAGGCTCTTTTCCTATTTCAAAAGTTTTAGTTTTCGAGGGTAATAGCTATGTCTGTGGAAAAAATGAAGATATTAGACTATTTTATGATTGCACATGGTAAAGAATGTGATTAAAGGCTCTTTTCCTATTTCAAAAGTTTTAGTTTTCAGGGTAATAGCTATGTCGTGGAAAAAATGAAGATATTAGACTATTTTATGATTGCACATGGTAAAGAATGTGATTAAAGGCTCTTTTCCTATGTCAAAAGTTTTAGTTTTCGGGGGTAATAGCTTCGTCCGTGGAAAAAATGAAGATATTAGACTATTTTATGATTGCACATGGTAAAGAATGTGATTAAAGGCTCTTTTCCTATGTCAAAAGTTTTAGTTTTCGAGGGTAATAGCTATGTCTGTGAAAAAATGAAGATATTAGACTATTTTATGATTGCACATGGTAAAGAATGTGATTAAAGGCTCTTTTCCTATTTCAAAAGTTTTAGTTTTCGGGGGTAAGAATACGTATGTTGAAAAAATGAAGATATTAGACTATTTTATGATTGCACATGGTAAAGAATGTGATTAAAGGCTCTTTTCCTATTTCAAAAGTTTTAGTTTTCGGGGGTAAGAGCTATGTCTGTGGAAAAAATGAAGATATTAGACTATTTTATGATTGCACTGGTAAAGAATGTGATTAAAGGCTCTTTTCCTATTCAAAAGTTTTAGTTTTCGAGGGTAATAGCTATGTCTGTGGAAAAAATGAAGATATTAGACTATTTTATGATTGCACATGGTAAAGAATGTGATTAAAGGCTCTTTTCCTATGTCAAAAGTTTTAGTTTTCGAGGGTAATAGCTATGTCCGTGGAAAAAATGAAGATATTAGACTATTTTATGATTGCACATGGTAAAGAATGTGATTAAAGGCTCTTTTCCTATTTCAAAAGTTTTAGTTTTCGGGGGTAATAGCTATTATGTGGAAAAAATGAAGATATTAGACTATTTTATGATTGCACATGGTAAAGAATGTGATTAAAGGCTCTTTTCCTATGTCAAAAGTTTTAGTTTTCGAGGGTAATAGCTATGTCTGTGGAAAAAATGAAGATATTAGACTATTTTATGATTGCACATGGTAAAGAATGTGATTAAAGGCTCTTTTCCTATTTCAAAAGTTTTAGTTTTCGGGGTAAGCTACGTATGTTGAAAAAATGAAGATATTAGACTATTTTATGATTGCACATGGTAAAGAATGTGATTAAAGGCTCTTTTCCTATTTCAAAAGTTTTAGTTTTCGGGGGTAATAGCTACGTATGTGGAAAAAATGAAGATATTAGACTATTTTATGATTGCACATGGTAAAGAATGTGATTAAAGGCTCTTTTCCTATTTCAAAAGTTTTAGTTTTCGGGGTAATAGCTATGTCTGTGGAAAAAATGAAGATATTAGACTATTTTATGATTGCACATGGTAAAGAATGTGATTAAAGGCTCTTTTCCTATGTCAAAAGTTTTAGTTTTCGAGGGTAATAGCTATGTCTGTGGAAAAAATGAAGATATTAGACTATTTTATGATTGCAAATGGTAAAGAATGTGATTAAAGGCTCTTTTCCTATTTCAAAAGTTTTAGTTTTCGGGGTAATAGCTATGTCTGTGGAAAAAATGAAGATATTAGACTATTTTATGATTGCACATGGTAAAGAATGTGATTAAAGGCTCTTTTCCTATTCAAAAGTTTTAGTTTTCGGGTAATAGCTATGTCCGTGGAAAAAATGAAGATATTAGACTATTTTATGATTGCACATGGTAAAGAATGTGATTAAAGGCTCTTTTCCTATTTCAAAAGTTTTAGTTTTCGAGGGTAATAGCTATGTCTGTGGAAAAAATGAAGATATTAGACTATTTTATGATTGCACATGGTAAAGAATGTGATTAAAGGCTCTTTTCCTATGTCAAAAGTTTTAGTTTTCGGGGGTAATAGCTATGTCCGTGGAAAAAATGAAGATATTAGACTATTTTATGATTGCACATGGTAAAGAATGTGATTAAAGGCTCTTTTCCTATGTCAAAAGTTTTAGTTTTCGAGGGTAATAGCTATGTCCGTGGAAAAAATGAAGATATTAGACTATTTTATGATTGCACATGGTAAAGAATGTGATTAAAGGCTCTTTTCCTATTTCAAAAGTTTTAGTTTTCGGGGGTAATAGCTATGTATGTTGAAAAAATGAAGATATTAGACTATTTTATGATTGCACATGGTAAAGAATGTGATTAAAGGCTCTTTTCCTATGTTCAAAAGTTTTAGTTTTCGGGGTAAGAGCTATGTCTGTGGAAAAAATGAAGATATTAGACTATTTTATGATTGCACTGGTAAAGAATGTGATTAAAGGCTCTTTTCCTATTTCAAAAGTTTTAGTTTTCGAGGGTAATAGCTATGTCTGTGGAAAAAATGAAGATATTAGACTATTTTATGATTGCACATGGTAAAGAATGTGATTAAAGGCTCTTTTCCTATTTCAAAAGTTTTAGTTTTCGGGGGTAATAGCTATGTCTGTGGAAAAAATGAAGATATTAGACTATTTTATGATTGCACATGGTAAAGAATGTGATTAAAGGCTCTTTTCCTATTTCAAAAGTTTTAGTTTTCGGGGGTAATAGCTTCGTCCGTGGAAAAAATGAAGATATTAGACTATTTTATGATTGCACATGGTAAAGAATGTGATTAAAGGCTCTTTTCCTATGTCAAAAGTTTTAATTTTCGAGGGTAATAGCTATGTCTGTGGAAAAAATGAAGATATTAGACTATTTTATGATTGCACATGGTAAAGAATGTGATTAAAGGCTCTTTTCCTATTCAAAAGTTTTAGTTTTCGGGGGTAAGTAGCTTCGTCCGTGGAAAAAATGAAGATATTAGACTATTTTATGATTGCACATGGTAAAGAATGTGATTAAAAGCTCTTTTCCTATGTCAAAAGTTTTAGTTTTCGAGGGTAATAGCTACGTATGTAAAAAATGAAGATATTAGACTATTTTATGATTGCACATGGTAAAGAATGTGATTAAAGGCTCTTTTCCTATTTCAAAAGTTTTAGTTTTCGGGGATAAGAGCTATGTCTGTGGAAAAAATGAAGATATTAGACTATTTTATGATTGCACTGGTAAAGAATGTGATTAAAGGCTCTTTTCCTATTTCAAAAGTTTTAGTTTTCGAGGGTAATAGCTATGTCCGTGGAAAAAATGAAGATATTAGACTATTTTATGATTGCACATGGTAAAGAATGTGATTAAAGGCTCTTTTCCTATGTCAAAAGTTTTAGTTTTCGAGGGTAATAGCTATGTCCGTGGAAAAAATGAAGATATTAGACTATTTTATGATTGCACATGGTAAAGAATGTGATTAAAGGCTCTTTTCCTATTTCAAAAGTTTTAGTTTTCGAGGGTAATAGCTATGTCTGTGGAAAAAATGAAGATATTAGACTATTTTATGATTGCACATGGTAAAGAATGTGATTAAAGGCTCTTTTCCTATTTCAAAAGTTTTAGTTTTCGGGGTAATAGCTATGTCTGTGGAAAAAATGAAGATATTAGACTATTTTATGATTGCACATGGTAAAGAATGTGATTAAAGGCTCTTTTCCTATTTCAAAAGTTTTAGTTTTCGAGGGTAATAGCTATGTCCGTGGAAAAAATGAAGATATTAGACTATTTTATGATTGCACATGGTAAAGAATGTGATTAAAGGCTCTTTTCCTATTTCAAAAGTTTTAGTTTTCGAGGGTAATAGCTACGTCCGTGGAAAAAATGAAGATATTAGACTATTTTATGATTGCACATGGTAAAGAATGTGATTAAAGGCTCTTTTCCTATGTCAAAAGTTTTAGTTTTCGGGGGTAATAGCTATGTCTGTGGAAAAAATGAAGATATTAGACTATTTTATGATTGCACATGGTAAAGAATGTGATTAAAGGCTCTTTTCCTATTTTAAAAGTTTTAGTTTTCGGGGTAATAGCGTATGTTGGAAAAAATGAAGATATTAGACTATTTTATGATTGCACATGGTAAAGAATGTGATTAAAGGCTCTTTTCCTATTTCAAAAGTTTTAGTTTTCGCGGGTAAGAGCTATGTCTGTGGAAAAAATGAAGATATTAGACTATTTTATGATTGCACATGGTAAAGAATGTGATTAAAGGCTCTTTTCCTATTTCAAAAGTTTTAGTTTTCGGGGGTAATACGTATGTTGAAAAAATGAAGATATTAGACTATTTTATGATTGCACATGGTAAAGAATGTGATTAAAGGCTCTTTTCCTATTTCAAAAGTTTTAGTTTTCGAGGGTAATAGCTATGTCTGTGGAAAAAATGAAGATATTAGACTATTTTATGATTGCACATGGTAAAGAATGTGATTAAAGGCTCTTTTCCTATGTCAAAAGTTTTAGTTTTCGGGGGTAATAGCTATGTCTGTGGAAAAAATGAAGATATTAGACTATTTTATGATTGCACATGGTAAAGAATGTGATTAAAGGCTCTTTTCCTATTCAAAAGTTTTAGTTTTCGAGGGTAATAGCTATGTCTGTGGAAAAAATGAAGATATTAGACTATTTTATGATTGCACATGGTAAAGAATGTGATTAAAGGCTCTTTTCCTATGTCAAAAGTTTTAGTTTTCGGGGGTAAGAATACGTATGCTGAAAAAATGAAGATATTAGACTATTTTATGATTGCACATGGTAAAGAATGTGATTAAAGGCTCTTTTCCTATGTCAAAAGTTTTAGTTTTCGGGGGTAATAGCTATGTCTGTGGAAAAAATGAAGATATTAGACTATTTTATGATTGCACATGGTAAAGAATGTGATTAAAGGCTCTTTTCCTATTTCAAAAGTTTTAGTTTTCGAGGGTAATAGCTAAGTCCGTGGAAAAAATGAAGATATTAGACTATTTTATGATTGCACATGGTAAAGAATGTGATTAAAGGCTCTTTTCCTATTTCAAAAGTTTTAGTTTTCGGGGGTAAGAGCTACGTATGTTCAAAAAATGAAGATATTAGACTATTTTATGATTGCACATGGTAAAGAATGTGATTAAAGGCTCTTTTCCTATTTCAAAAGTTTTAGTTTTCGGGGGTAAGAGCTACGTATGTGGAAAAAATGAAGATATTAGACTATTTTATGATTGCACATGGTAAAGAATGTGATTAAAGGCTCTTTTCCTATGTCAAAAGTTTTAGTTTTCGGGGGTAATAGCTTCGTCCGTGGAAAAAATGAAGATATTAGACTATTTTATGATTGCACATGGTAAAGAATGTGATTAAAGGCTCTTTTCCTATGTCAAAAGTTTTAGTTTTCGAGGGTAATAGCTATGTCCGTGGAAAAAATGAAGATATTAGACAATTTTATGATTGCACATGGTAAAGAATGTGATTAAAGGCTCTTTTCCTATTTCAAAAGTTTTAGTTTTCGGGGGTAGAGCTACGTATGTTGAAAAAATGAAGATATTGGACTATTTTATGATTGCACATGGTAAAGAATGTGATTAAAGGCTCTTTTCCTATGTCAAAAGTTTTAGTTTTCGGGGGTAATAGCTATGTCTGTGGAAAAAATGAAGATATTAGACTATTTTATGATTGCACATGGTAAAGAATGTGATTAAAGGCTCTTTTCCTATGTCAAAAGTTTTAGTTTTCGGGGGTAATAGCTATGTCCGTGGAAAAAATGAAGATATTAGACTATTTTATGATTGCACATGGTAAAGAATGTGATTAAAGGCTCTTTTCCTATGTCAAAAGTTTTAGTTTTCGGGGTAATAGCTTCGTCCGTGGAAAAAATGAAGATATTAGACTATTTTATGATTGCACATGGTAAAGAATGTGATTAAAGGCTCTTTTCCTATGTCAAAAGTTTTAGTTTTCGAGGGTAATAGCTATGTCTGTGGAAAAAATGAAGATATTAGACTATTTTATGATTGCACATGGTAAAGAATGTGATTAAAGGCTCTTTTCCTATGTTCAAAAGTTTTAGTTTTCGGGGGTAATACGTATGTGAAAAAATGAAGATATTAGACTATTTTATGATTGCACATGGTAAAGAATGTGATTAAAGGCTCTTTTCCTATGTCAAAAGTTTTAGTTTTCGAGGGTAATAGCTACGTCTGTGGAAAAAATGAAGATATTAGACTATTTTATGATTGCACATGGTAAAGAATGTGATTAAAGGCTCTTTTCCTATTTCAAAAGTTTTAGTTTTCGGGGGTAATAGCTATGTTGTGGAAAAAATGAAGATATTAGACTATTTTATGATTGCACATGGTAAAGAATGTGATTAAAGGCTCTTTTCCTATTTCAAAAGTTTTAGTTTTCGGGGTAAGAGCTATGTATGTTCAAAAAATGAAGATATTAGACTATTTTATGATTGCACATGGTAAGGAATGTGATTAAAGGCTCTTTTCCTATTTCAAAAGTTTTAGTTTTCGGGGGTAAGAGCTACGTATGTTGAAAAAATGAAGATATTAGACTATTTTATGATTGCACATGGTAAATAATATGATTAAAGGCTCTTTTCCTATGTCAAAAGTTTTAGTTTTCGGGGGTAATAGCTTCGTCCGTGGAAAAAATGAAGATATTAGACTATTTTATGATTGCACATGGTAAAGAATGTGATTAAAGGCTCTTTTCGTATGTCAAAAGTTTTAGTTTTCGAGGGTAATAGCTATGTCCGTGGAAAAAATGAAGATATTAGACTATTTTATGATTGCATATGGTAAAGAATGTGATTAAAGGCTCTTTTCCTATTTCAAAAGTTTTAGTTTTCGGGGGTGAGAGCTACGTATGTTGAAAAAATGAAGATATTAGACTATTTTATGATTGCACATGGTAAAGAATGTGATTAAAGGCTCTTTTCCTACGTCAAAAGTTTTAGTTTTGGGGTAATAGCTTCGTCCGTGGAAAAAATGAAGATATTAGACTATTTTATGATTGCACATGGTAAAGAATGTGATTAAAGGCTCTTTTCCTATGTCAAAAGTTTTAGTTTTCGAGGGTAATAGCTATGTCTGTGAAAAAATGAAGATATTAGACTATTTTATGATTGCACATGGTAAAGAATGTGATTAAAGGCTCTTTTCCTATGTCAAAAGTTTTAGTTTTCGAGGGTAATAGCTATGTCCGTGGAAAAAATGAAGATATTAGACTATTTTATGATTGCACATGGTAAAGAATGTGATTAAAGGCTCTTTTCCTACGTCAAAAGTTTTAGTTTTGGGGGTAATAGCTTCGTCCCTGGAAAAAATGAAGATATTAGACTATTTTATGATTGCAAATGGTAAAAAATGTGATTAAAGGCTCTTTTCCTATGTCAAAAGTTTTAGTTTTCGAGGGTAATAGCTATGTCTGTGAAAAAAATGAAGATATTAGACTATTTTATGATTGCACATGGGAAAGAATGTGATTAAAGGCTCTTTTCCTATTTCAAAAGTTTTAGTTTTCGGGGGTGAGAGCTACGTATGTTGAAAAAATGAAGATATTAGACTATTTTATGATTGCACATGGTAAAGAATGTGATTAAAGGCTCTTTTCCTACGTCAAAAGTTTTAGTTTTTGGGGGTGATAGCTTTGTCCGTGGAAAAAATGAAGATATTAGACTATTTTATGATTGTACATGGTAAAGAATGTGATTAAAGGCTTTTTTCCTATGTCAAAAGTTTTAGTTCTCGAGGGTAATAGCTATGTCTGTGAAAAAAATGAAGATATCAGACTATTTTATGATTGCACATGGTAAAGAATGTGATTAAAGGCTCTTTTCCTATGTCAAAAGTTTTAGTTTTCGAGGGTAATAGCTATGTCCGTGGAAAAAATGAAGATATTAGACTATTTTATGATTGCACATGGTAAAGAATGTGATTAAAGGCTCTTTTCCTATGTCAAAAGTTTTAGTTTTGGGGTAATAGCTTCGTCCGTGGAAAAAATGAAGATATTAGACTATTTTATGATTGCAAATAGTAAAGAATGTGATTAAAGGCTCTTTTCCTATGTCAAAAGTTTTAGTTTTCGAGGGTAATAGCTATGTCTGTGAAAAAAATGAAGATATTAGACTATTTTATGATTGCACATGGTAAAGAATGTGATTAAAGGCTCTTTTCCTATTTCAAAAGTTTTAGTTTTCGGGGGTGAGAGCTACGTATGTTGAAAAAATGAAGATATTAGACTATTTTATGATTGCACATGGTAAAGAATGTGATTAAAGGCTCTTTTCCTACGTCGAAAGTTTTAGTTTTGGGGGTAATAGCTTCGTCCGTGGAAAAAATGAAGATATTAGACTATTTTATGATTGCACATGGTAAATAATGTGATTAAAGGCTCTTTTCCTATTTCAAAAGTTTTAGTTTTCGGGGGTAAGAGCTACGTATGTTGAAAAAATGAAGATATTAGACTATTTTATGATTGCACATGGTAAAGAATGTGATTAAAGGCTCTTTTCCTATGTCAAAAGTTTTAGTTTTCGAGGGTAATAGCTATGTCTGTGGAAAAAATGAAGATATTAGACTATTTTATGATTGCAAATGGTAAAGAATGTGATTAAAGGCTCTTTTCCTATTTCAAAAGTTTTAGTTTTCGGGGGTAAGAATTACGTATGTTGAAAAAATGAAGATATTAGACTATTTTATGATTGCACATGGTAAAGGATGTGATTAAAGGCTCTTTTCCGATTTCAAAAGTTTTAGTTTTCGGTGGTAAGAGCTATGTATGTTCAAAAAATGAAGATATTAGACTATTTTATGATTGCACATGGTAAAGAATGTGATTAAAGGCTCTTTTCCTATTTCAGAAGTTTTAGTTTTCGGGGGTAAGAGCTACGTATGTTGAAAAAATGAAGATATTAGACTATTTTATGATTGCACATGGTAAATAATATGATTAAAGGCTCTTTTCCTATGTCAAAAGTTTTAGTTTTCGGGGGTAATAGCTTCGTCCGTGGAAAAAATGAAGATATTAGACTATTTTATGATTGCACATGGTAAAGAATGTGATTAAAGGCTCTTTTCGTATGTCAAAAGTTTTAGTTTTCGAGGGTAATAGCTATGTCCGTGGAAAAAATGAAGATATTAGACTATTCTATGATTGCACATGGTAAAGAATGTGATTAAAGGCTCTTTTCCTATTTCAAAAGTTTTAGTTTTCGGGGGTGAGAGCTACGTATGTTGAAAAAATGAAGATATTAGACTATTTTATGATTGCACATGGTAAAGAATGTGATTAAAGGCTCTTTTCCTATGTCAAAAGTTTTAGTTTTCGAGGGTAATAGCTACGTATGTGAAAAAATGAAGATATTAGACTATTTTATGATTGCACATGGTAAAGAATGTGATTAAAGGCTCTTTTCCTATGTCAAAAGTTTTAGTTTTCGGGGTAATAGCTTCTTCCGTGGAAAAAATGAAGATATTAGACTATTTTATGATTGCACATGGTAAAGAATGTGATTAAAGGCTCTTTTCCTATGTCAAAAGTTTTAGTTTTCGAGGGTAATAGCTATGTCCGTGGAAAAAATGAAGATATTAGACTATTTTATGATTGCACATGGTAAAGAATGTGATTAAAGGCTCTTTTCCTATTTCAAAAGTTTTAGTTTTCGGGGGTAAGAGCTACGTATGTTGAAAAAATGAAGATATTAGACTATTTTATGATTGCACATGGTAAAGAATGTGATTAAAGGCTCTTTTCCTATGTCAAAAGTTTTAGTTTTCGAGGGTAATAGCTATGTCCGTGAAAAAAATGAAGATATTAGACTATTTTATGATTGCACATGGTAAAGAATGTGATTAAAGGCTCTTTTCCTATTTCAAAAGTTTTAGTTTTCGGGGGTAAGAGCTACGTGTGTTGAAAAAATGAAGATATTAGACTATTTTATGATTGCACATGGTAAAGAATGTGATTAAAGGCTCTTTTCCTATGTCAAAAGTTTTAGTTTTCGAGGGTAATAGCTTCGTCCGTGAAAAAATGAAGATATTAGACTATTTTATGATTGCACATGGTAAAGAATGTGATTAAAGGCTCTTTTCCTATTCAAAAGTTTTAGTTTTCGAGGGGAATAGCTATGTCTGTTGAAAAAATGAAGATATTAGACTATTTTATGATTGCACATGGTAAAGAATGTGATTAAAGGCTCTTTTCCTATGTCAAAAGTTTTAGTTTTCGAGGGTAATAGCTATGTCCGTGGAAAAAATGAAGATATTAGACTATTTTATGATTGCACATGGTAAAGAATGTGATTAAAGGCTCTTTTCCTATGTCAAAAGTTTTAGTTTTCGGGGGTAATAGCTTCGTCCGTGGAAAAAATGAAGATATTAGACTATTTTATGATTGCACATGGTAAAGAATCTGATTAAAGGCTCTTTTCCTATGTCAAAAGTTTTAGTTTTCGAGGGTAATAGCTATGTCCGTGGAAAAAATGAAGATATTAGACTATTTTATGATTGCACATGGGAAAGAATGTGATTAAAGGCTCTTTTCCTATTTCAAAAGTTTTAGTTTTCGGGGGTGAGAGCTACGTATGTTGAAAAAATGAAGATATTAGACTATTTTATGATTGCACATGGTAAAGAATGTGATTAAAGGCTCTTTTCCTACGTCAAAAGTTTTAGTTTTGGGGTAATAGCTTCGTCCGTGGAAAAAATGAAGATATTAGACTATTTTATGATTGCACATGGTAAAGAATGTGATTAAAGGCTCTTTTCCTATGTCAAAAGTTTTAGTTTTCGAGGGTAATAGCTACGTATGTTGAAAAAATGAAGATATTAGACTATTTTATGATTGCACATGGTAAAGAATGTGATTAAAGGCTCTTTTCCTATGTCAAAAGTTTTAGTTTTCGAGGGTAATAGCTATCTGTGGAAAAAATGAAGATATTAGACTATTTTATGATTGCACATGGTAAAGAATGTGATTAAAGGCTCTTTTCCTATGTCAAAAGTTTTAGTTTTCGGGGGTAATAGCTATGTCCGTGGAAAAAATGAAGATATTAGACTATTTTATGATTGCACATGGTAAAGAATGTGATTAAAGGCTCTTTTCTATTTCAAAAGTTTTAGTTTTCGGGGTAAGAGCTATGTATGTTGAAAAAATGAAGATATTAGACTATTTTATGATTGCACATGGTAAAGAATGTGATTAAAGGCTCTTTTCCTATTTCAAAAGTTTTAGTTTTCGGGGGTAATAGCTACGTATGTTGAAAAAATGAAGATATTAGACTATTTTATGATTGCACATGGTAAAGAATGTGATTAAAGGCTCTTTTCCTATGTCAAAAGTTTTAGTTTTCGGGGGTAATAGCTTCGTCCGTGGAAAAAATGAAGATATTAGACTATTTTATGATTGCACATGGTAAAGAATGTGATTAAAGGCTCTTTTCCTATGTCAAAAGTTTTAGTTTTCGGGGGTAATAGCTTCGTCCGTGGAAAAAATGAAGATATTAGACTATTTTATGATTGCACATGGTAAAGAATGTGATTAAAGGCTCTTTTCCTATTTCAAAAGTTTTAGTTTTCGGGGTAATAGCTACGTATGTTGAAAAAATGAAGATATTAGACTATTTTATGATTGCACATGGTAAAGAATGTGATTAAAGGCTCTTTTCCTATGTCAAAAGTTTTAGTTTTCGAGGGTAATAGCTATGTCTGTGGAAAAAATGAAGATATTAGACTATTTTATGATTGCACATGGTAAAGAATGTGATTAAAGGCTCTTTTCCTATGTCAAAAGTTTTAGTTTTCGAGGGTAATAGCTATGTCCGTGGAAAAAATGAAGATATTAGACTATTTTATGATTGCACATGGTAAAGAATGTGATTAAAGGCTCTTTTCCTATGTCAAAAGTTTTAGTTTTCGGGGGTAATAGCTATCGTCCGTGGAAAAAATGAAGATATTAGACTATTTTATTATTGCACATGGTAAAGAATGTGATTAAAGGCTCTTTTCCTATGTCAAAAGTTTTAGTTTTCGAGGGTAATAGCTATGTCTGTGGAAAAAAATGAAGATATTAGACTATTTTATGATTGCACATGGTAAAGAATGTGATTAAAGGCTCTTTTCCTATTTCAAAAGTTTTAGTTTTCGGGGGTAAGAGCTACGTATGTTGAAAAAATGAAGATATTAGACTATTTTATGATTGCACATGGTAAAGAATGTGATTAAAGGCTCTTTTCCTATTTCAAAAGTTTTAGTTTTCGAGGGTAATAGCTTCGTCTGTGGAAAAAATGAAGATATTAGACTATTTTATGATTGCACATGGTAAAGAATGTGATTAAAGGCTCTTTTCCTATGTCAAAAGTTTTAGTTTTCGAGGGTAATAGCTTCGTCCGTTGAAAAAATGAAGATATTAGACTATTTTATGATTGCACATGGTAAAGAATGTGATTAAAGGCTCTTTTCCTATTTCAAAAGTTTTAGTTTTCGAGGGTAATAGCTATGTCTGTGGAAAAAATGAAGATATTAGACTATTTTATGATTGCACATGGTAAAGAATGTGATTAAAGGCTCTTTTCCTATGTCAAAAGTTTTAGTTTTCGAGGGTAATAGCTACGTATGTTGAAAAAATGAAGATATTAGACTATTTTATGATTGCACATGGTAAAGAATGTGATTAAAGGCTCTTTTCCTATGTCAAAAGTTTTAGTTTTCGGGGGTAATAGCTTCGTCCGTGGAAAAAATGAAGATATTAGACTATTTTATGATTGCACATGGTAAAGAATGTGATTAAAGGCTCTTTTCCTATGTCAAAAGTTTTAGTTTTCGAGGGTAATAGCTATGTCCGTGGAAAAAATGAAGATATTAGACTATTTTATGATTGCACATGGTAAAGAATGTGATTAAAGGCTCTTTTCCTATTTCAAAAGTTTTAGTTTTCGGGGGTAAGAGCTACGTATGTTGAAAAAATGAAGATATTAGACTATTTTATGATTGCACATGGTAAAGAATGTGATTAAAGGCTCTTTTCCTATTCAAAAGTTTTAGTTTTCGGGGTAATAGCTATGTCCGTGGAAAAAATGAAGATATTAGACTATTTTATGATTGCACATGGTAAAGAATGTGATTAAAGGCTCTTTTCCTATGTCAAAAGTTTTAGTTTTCGAGGGTAATAGCTATGTGTGAAAAAATGAAGATATTAGACTATTTTATGATTGCACATGGTAAAGAATGTGATTAAAGGCTCTTTTCCTATGTCAAAAGTTTTAGTTTTCGGGGGTAATAGCTATGTTGGAAAAAATGAAGATATTAGACTATTTTATGATTGCACATGGTAAAGAATGTGATTAAAGGCTCTTTTCCTATGTCAAAAGTTTTAGTTTTGGGGGTAATAGCTTCGTCCGTGGAAAAAATGAAGATATTAGACAATTTTATGATTGCACATGGTAAAGAATGTGATTAAAGGCTCTTTTCCTATGTCAAAAGTTTTAGTTTTCGGGGGTAATAGCTATGTCTGTGGAAAAAATGAAGATATTAGACTATTTTATGATTGCACATGGTAAAGAATGTGATTAAAGGCTCTTTTCCTATTTCAAAAGTTTTAGTTTTCGGGGGTAATAGCTATGTCCGTGAAAAAATGAAGATATTAGACTATTTTATGATTGCACATGGTAAAGAATGTGATTAAAGGCTCTTTTCCTACGTCAAAAGTTTTAGTTTTCGGGGGTAATAGCTTGTCCGTGGAAAAAATGAAGATATTAGACTATTTTATGATTGCAATGGTAAAGAATGTGATTAAAGGCTCTTTTCCTATGTCAAAAGTTTTAGTTTTCGAGGGTAATAGCTATGTCTGTGAAAAAATGAAGATATTAGACTATTTTATGATTGCACATGGTAAAGAATGTGATTAAAGGCTCTTTTCCTATGTCAAAAGTTTTAGTTTTCGAGGGTAATAGCTACGTATGTGGAAAAAATGAAGATATTAGACTATTTTATGATTGCACATGGTAAAGAATGTGATTAAAGGCTCTTTTCCTATGTCAAAAGTTTTAGTTTTCGGGGGTAATAGCTTCGTCCGTGGAAAAAATGAAGATATTAGACTATTTTATGATTGCAATGGTAAAGAATGTGATTAAAGGCTCTTTTCCTATGTCAAAAGTTTTAGTTTTCGAGGGTAATAGCTATGTCTGTGGAAAAAATGAAGATATTAGACTATTTTATGATTGCACATGGTAAAGAATGTGATTAAAGGCTCTTTTCCTATGTCAAAAGTTTTAGTTTTCGGGGTAATAGCTATGTCCGTGAAAAAATGAAGATATTAGACTATTTTATGATTGCACATGGTAAAGAATGTGATTAAAGGCTCTTTTCCTATGTCAAAAGTTTTAGTTTTCGGGGGTAATAGCTTCGTCCGTGGAAAAAATGAAGATATTAGACTATTTTATGATTGCACATGGTAAAGAATGTGATTAAAGGCTCTTTTCCTATGTCAAAAGTTTTAGTTTTCGGGGGTAATAGCTATGTCTGTGAAAAAATGAAGATATTAGACTATTTTATGATTGCACATGGTAAAGAATGTGATTAAAGGCTCTTTTCCTATGTCAAAAGTTTTAGTTTTCGAGGGTAAGCTACGTATGTTGAAAAAATGAAGATATTAGACTATTTTATGATTGCACATGGTAAAGAATGTGATTAAAGGCTCTTTTCCTATGTCAAAAGTTTTAGTTTTCGGGGGTAATAGCTTCGTCCGTGGAAAAAATGAAGATATTAGACTATTTTATGATTGCACATGGTAAAGAATGTGATTAAAGGCTCTTTTCCTATTTCAAAAGTTTTAGTTTTCGGGGTAAGAGCTACGTATGTTGAAAAAATGAAGATATTAGACTATTTTATGATTGCACATGGTAAAGAATGTGATTAAAGGCTCTTTTCCTATGTCAAAAGTTTTAGTTTTCGAGGGTAATAGCTATGTTGAAAAAATGAAGATATTAGACTATTTTATGATTGCACATGGTAAAGAATGTGATTAAAGGCTCTTTTCCTATGTCAAAAGTTTTAGTTTTCGGGGGTAATAGCTTCGTATGTGGAAAAAATGAAGATATTAGACTATTTTATGATTGCACATGGTAAAGAATGTGATTAAAGGCTCTTTTCCTATGTCAAAAGTTTTAGTTTTCGGGGTAATAGCTATGTCCGTGGAAAAAATGAAGATATTAGACTATTTTATGATTGCACATGGTAAAGAATGTGATTAAAGGCTCTTTTCCTATGTCAAAAGTTTTAGTTTTCGAGGGTAATAGCTATGTCCGTGGAAAAAATGAAGATATTAGACTATTTTATGATTGCACATGGTAAAGAATGTGATTAAAGGCTCTTTTCCTATGTCAAAAGTTTTAGTTTTCGGGGGTAATAGCTTCGTCCGTGGAAAAAATGAAGATATTAGACTATTTTATGATTGCACATGGTAAAGAATGTGATTAAAGGCTCTTTTCCTATGTCAAAAGTTTTAGTTTTCGAGGGTAATAGCTATGTCCGTGAAAAAATGAAGATATTAGACTATTTTATGATTGCACATGGTAAAGAATGTGATTAAAGGCTCTTTTCCTATGTCAAAAGTTTTAGTTTTCGGGGATGAGAGCTACTATGTTGAAAAAATGAAGATATTAGACTATTTTATGATTGCACATGGTAAAGAATGTGATTAAAGGCTCTTTTCCTATGTCAAAAGTTTTAGTTTTCGGGGTAATAGCTTCGTCCGTGGAAAAAATGAAGATATTAGACTATTTTATGATTGCACATGGTAAAGAATGTGATTAAAGGCTCTTTTCCTATGTCAAAAGTTTTAGTTTTCGAGGGTAATAGCTTCGTCCGTGAAAAAATGAAGATATTAGACTATTTTATGATTGCACATGGTAAAGAATGTGATTAAAGGCTCTTTTCCTATTTCAAAAGTTTTAGTTTTCGAGGGGTAATAGCTATGTATGTTGAAAAAATGAAGATATTAGACTATTTTATGATTGCACATGGTAAAGAATGTGATTAAAGGCTCTTTTCCTATGTCAAAAGTTTTAGTTTTCGAGGGTAATAGCTATGTCCGTGGAAAAAATGAAGATATTAGACTATTTTATGATTGCACATGGTAAAGAATGTGATTAAAGGCTCTTTTCCTATGTCAAAAGTTTTAGTTTTCGAGGGTAATAGCTATATGTGGAAAAAATGAAGATATTAGACTATTTTATGATTGCACATGGTAAAGAATGTGATTAAAGGCTCTTTTCCTATGTCAAAAGTTTTAGTTTTCGAGGGTAATAGCTTCGTCCGTGAAAAAATGAAGATATTAGACTATTTTATGATTGCACATGGTAAAGAATGTGATTAAAGGCTCTTTTCCTATTTCAAAAGTTTTAGTTTTCGAGGGGAATAGCTATGTCCGTGGAAAAAATGAAGATATTAGACTATTTTATGATTGCACATGGTAAAGAATGTGATTAAAGGCTCTTCTCCTATGTCAAAAGTTTTAGTTTTCGAGGGTAATAGCTATGTGTGTGGAAAAAATGAAGATATTAGACTATTTTATGAATGCGCATGGTAAAGAATGTGATTAAAGGCTCTTTTCTTATGTCAAAAGTTTTAGTTTTCGAGGGTAATAGCTATATCCGTGGAAAAAATGAAGATATTAGACTATTTTATGATTGCTCTTTTGCTATGTCAAAAGTTTTAGTTTTCGGGGGTAATAGCTTCGTCCGTGGAAAAAATGAAGATATTAGACTATTTTATGATTGCACATGGTAAAGAATGTGATTAAA
Source organism: Artemia franciscana (assembly GCF_032884065.1). NCBI lineage: Eukaryota > Metazoa > Arthropoda > Branchiopoda > Anostraca > Artemiidae > Artemia > Artemia franciscana. The sequence goes on from NW_027064246.1 coordinate 26,470, forward strand.
GGCTCTTTTCCTATGTCAAAAGTTTTAGTTTTCGAGGGTAATAGCTATGTCCGTGGAAAAAATGAAGATATTAGACTATTTTATGATTGCACATGGTAAAGAAAGTGCTTAAAGGCTCTTTTCCTATTTCAAAAGTTTTAGTTTTCGAGGGTAATACGTATGTTGAAAAAATGAAGATATTAGACTATTTTATGATTGCACATGGTAAAGAATGTGATTAAAGGCTCTTTTCCTATGTCAAAAGTTTTAGTTTTCGGGGGTAATAGCTACGTCCGTGGAAAAAATGAAGATATTAGACTATTTTATGATTGCACATGGTAAAGAATGTGATTAAAGGCTCTTTTCCTATGTCAAAAGTTTTAGTTTTCGAGGGTAATAGCTATGTCCGTGGAAAAAATGAAGATATTAGACTATTTTATGATTGCACATGGTAAAGAATGTGATTAAAGGCTCTTTTCCTATTTCAAAAGTTTTAGTTTTCGGGGGTAAGAGCTACGTATGTTGAAAAAATGAAGATATTAGACTATTTTATGATTGCACATGGTAAAGAATGTGATTAAAGGCTCTTTTCCTATGTCAAAAGTCTTAGCTTTCGGGGTAATAGCTTCGTCCGAGGAAAAAATGAAGATATTAGACTATTTTATGATTGCACATGGTAAAGAATGTGATTAAAGGCTCTTTTCCTATTCAAAAGTTTTAGTTTTCGAGGGTAATAGCTATATGTTGAAAAAATGAAGATATTAGACTATTTTATGATTGCACATGGTAAAGAATGTGATTAAAGGCTCTTTTCCTAT
>NW_027064247.1:0-27272 GCF_032884065.1 Artemia franciscana
AAAAAATGAAGATATTAGACTATTTTATGATTGCACATGGTAAAGAAAGTGCTTAAAGGCTCTTTTCCTATGTTTTCGAGGGTAATAGCTACGTATTTTGAAAAAATGAAGATATTAGACTATTTTATGATTGCAAATGGTAAAGAATGTGATTAAAGGCTCTTTTCCTATTTCAAAAGTTTTAGTTTTCGAGGGTAATAGCTACGTATGTTGGAAAAATGAAGATATTAGACTATTTTATGATTGCACATGGTAAAGAATGTGATTAAAGGCTCTTTTCCTATGTCAAAAGTTTTAGTTTTCGAGGGTAATAGCTACGTATGTTGAAAAAATGAAGATATTAGACTATTTTATAATTGCACATGGTAAAGAATGTGATTAAAGGCTCTTTTCCTATTTCAAAAGTTTTAGTTTTCGAGGGTAATAGCTACGTATGTTGAAAAATGAAGATAATAGACTATTTTATGATTGCAAATGGTAAAGAATGTAATTAAAGGCTCTTTTCCTATGTCAAAAGTTTTAGTTTTCGAGGGTAATAGCTACGTATGTTGAAAAAATGAAGATATTAGACTATTTTATGATTGCACATGGTAAAGAATGTGATTAAAGGCTCTTTTCCTATGTCAAAAGTTTTAGTTTTCGAGGGTAATAGCTACGTATGTTGAAAAAATGAAGATATTAGACTATTTTATAATTGCAAATGGTAACGAATGTGATTAAAGGCTCTTTTCCTATGTCAAAAGTTTTAGTTTTCGAGGGTAATAGCTACGTATGTTGAAAAAATGAAGATATTAGACTATTTTATGATTGCAATGGTAAAGAATGTGCTTTAAAGGCTCTTTTCCTATGTCAAAAGTTTTAGTTTTCGAGGGTAATAGCTACGTATGTTGAAAAAATGAAGATATTAGACTATTTTATGATTGCAAATGGTAAAGAATGTGATTAAAGGCTCTTTTCCTATGTCAAAAGTTTTAGTTTTCGAGGGTAATAGCTACGTATGTTGAAAAAATGAAGATATTAGACTATTTTATGATTGCACATGGTAAAGAATGTGATTAAAGGCTCTTTTCCTATTTCAAAAGTTTTAGTTTTCGAGGGTAATAGCTACGTATGTTGAAAAATGAAGATATTAGACTATTTTATGATTGCAAATGGTAAAGAATGTGATTAAAGGCTCTTTTCCTATTTCAAAAGTTTTAGTTTTCGAGGGTAATAGCTACGTATGTTGGAAAAATGAAGATATTAGACTATTTTATGATTGCACATGGTAAAGAATGTGATTAAAGGCTCTTTTCCTATGTCAAAAGTTTTAGTTTTCGAGGGTAATAGCTACGTATGTTGGAAAAATGAAGATATTAGACTATTTTATGATTGCACATGGTAAAGAATGTGATTAAAGGCTCTTTTCCTATGTCAAAAGTTTTAGTTTTCGAGGGTAATAGCTACGTATGTTGAAAAAATGAAGATATTAGACTATTTTATGATTGCACATGGTAAAGAATGTGATTAAAGGCTCTTTTCCTATTTCAAAAGTTTTAGTTTTCGAGGGTAATAGCTACGTATGTTGAAAAAATGAAGATATTAGACTATTTTATGATTGCAAATGGTAAAGAATGTGATTAAAGGCTCTTTTCCTATGTCAAAAGTTTTAGTTTTCGAGGGTAATAGCTACGTATGTTGAAAAAATGAAGATATTAGACTATTTTATAATTGCAAATGGTAACGAATGTGATTAAAGGCTCTTTTCCTATGTCAAAAGTTTTAGTTTTCGAGGGTAATAGCTACGTATGTTGAAAAAATGAAGATATTAGACTATTTTATAATTGCACATGGTAAAGAATGTGATTAAAGGCTCTTTTCCTATGTCAAAAGTTTTAGTTTTCGAGGGTAATAGCTACGTATGTTGGAAAAATGAAGATATTAGACTATTTTATGATTGCACATGGTAAAGAATGTGATTAAAGGCTCTTTTCCTATTTCAAAAGTTTTAGTTTTCGAGGGTAATAGCTACGTATGTTGAAAAAATGAAGATATTAGACTATTTTATGATTGCAAATGGTAAAGAATGTGATTAAAGGCTCTTTTCCTATGTCAAAAGTTTTAGTTTTCGAGGGTAATAGCTACGTATGTTGAGAAAAATGAAGATATTAGACTATTTTATAATTGCAAATGGTAACGAATGTGATTAAAGGCTCTTTTCCTATGTCAAAAGTTTTAGTTTTCGAGGGTAATAGCTACGTATGTTGAAAAAATGAAGATATTAGACTATTTTATAATTGCAAATGGTAACGAATGTGATTAAAGGCTCTTTTCCTATGTCAAAAGTTTTAGTTTTCGAGGGTAATAGCTACGTATGTTGAAAAAATGAAGATATTAGACTATTTTATGATTGCACATGGTAAAGAATGTGCTTAAAGGCTCTTTTCCTATGGCAAAAGTTTTAGTTTTCGAGGGTAATAGCTACGTATGTTGGAAAAATGAAGATATTAGACTATTTTATGATTGCACATGGTAAAGAATGTGATTAAAGGCTCTTTTCCTATGTCAAAAGTTTTAGTTTTCGAGGGTAATAGCTACGTATGTTGAAAAAATGAAGATATTAGACTATTTTATGATTGCACATGGTAAAGAATGTGATTAAAGGCTCTTTTCCTATGTCAAAAGTTTTAGTTTTCGAGGGTAATAGCTACGTATGTTGGAAAAATGAAGATATTAGACTATTTTATGATTGCACATGGTAAAGAATGTGATTAAAGGCTCTTTTCCTATGTCAAAAGTTTTAGTTTTCGAGGGTAATAGCTACGTGTGTTGAAAAAATGAAGATATTAGACTATTTTATGATTGCAAATGGTAAAGAATGTGATTAAAGGCTCTTTTCCTATGTCAAAAGTTTTAGTTTTCGAGGGTAATAGCTACGTATGTTGAGAAAAATGAAGATATTAGACTATTTTATAATTGCAAATGGTAACGAATGTGATTAAAGGCTCTTTTCCTATGTCAAAAGTTTTAGTTTTCGAGGGTAATAGCTACGTATGTTGAAAAAATGAAGATATTAGACTATTTTATAATTGCAAATGGTAACGAATGTGATTAAAGGCTCTTTTCCTATGTCAAAAGTTTTAGTTTTCGAGGGTAATAGCTACGTATGTTGAAAAAATGAAGATATTAGACTATTTTATAATTGCAAATGGTAACGAATGTGATTAAAGGCTCTTTTCCCAGTTCAAAAGTTTTAGTTTTCGAGGGTAATAGCTACGTATGTTGAAAAATGAAGATATTAGACTATTTTATGATTGCAAATGGTAAAGAATGTGATTAAAGGCTCTTTTCCTATGTCAAAAGTTTTAGTTTTCGAGGGTAATAGCTACGTATGTTGAAAAAATGAAGATATTAGACTATTTTATGATTGCAAATGGTAAAGAATGTGATTAAAGGCTCTTTTCCTATGTCAAAAGTTTTAGTTTTCGAGGGTAATAGCTACGTATGTTGAAAAAATGAAGATATTAGACTATTTTATGATTGCAAATGGTAAAGAATGTGATTAAAGGCTCTTTTCCTATGTCAAAAGTTTTAGTTTTCGAGGGTAATAGCTACGTATGTTGAAAAAATGAAGATATTAGACTATTTTATGATTGCAAATGGTAAAGAATGTGATTAAAGGCTCTTTTCCTATGTCAAAAGTTTTAGTTTTCGAGGGTAATAGCTACGTATGTTGAAAAAATGAAGATATTAGACTATTTTATGATTGCAAATGGTAAAGAATGTGATTAAAGGCTCTTTTCCTATGTCAAAAGTTTTAGTTTTCGAGGGTAATAGCTACGTATGTTGAAAAAATGAAGATATTAGACTATTTTATGATTGCAAATGGTAAAGAATGTGATTAAAGGCTCTTTTCCTATGTCAAAAGTTTTAGTTTTCGAGGGTAATAGCTACGTATGTTGAAAAAATGAAGATATTAGACTATTTTATGATTGCAATGGTAAAGAAAGTGCTTAAAGGCTCTTTTCCTATGTCAAAAGTTTTAGTTTTCGAGGGTAATAGCTACGTATGTTGAAAAAATGAAGATATTAGACTATTTTATGATTGCAAATGGTAAAGAATGTGATTAAAGGCTCTTTTCCTATGTCAAAAGTTTTAGTTTTCGAGGGTAATAGCTACGTATGTTGAAAAAATGAAGATATTAGACTATTTTATGATTGCAAATGGTAAAGAATGTGATTAAAGGCTCTTTTCCTATGTCAAAAGTTTTAGTTTTCGAGGGTAATAGCTACGTATGTTGAAAAAATGAAGATATTAGACTATTTTATGATTGCAAATGGTAAAGAATGTGATTAAAGGCTCTTTTCCTATTTCAAAAGTTTTAGTTTTCGAGGGTAATAGCTACGTATGTTGAAAAAATGAAGATATTAGACTATTTTATGATTGCACATGGTAAAGAAAGTGCTTAAAGGCTCTTTTCCTATTTCAAAAGTTTTAGTTTTCGAGGGTAATAGCTACGTATGTTGAAAAAATGAAGATATTAGACTATTTTATGATTGCAAATGGTAAAGAATGTGATTAAAGGCTCTTTTCCTATTTCAAAAGTTTTAGTTTTCGAGGGTAATAGCTACGTATGTTGAAAAAATGAAGATATTAGACTATTTTATGATTGCACATGGTAAAGAATGTGCTTAAAGGCTCTTTTCCTATGGCAAAGTTTTAGTTTTCGAGGGTAATAGCTACGTATGTTGGAAAAATGAAGATATTAGACTATTTTATGATTGCACATGGTAAAGAATGTGATTAAAGGCTCTTTTCCTATGTCAAAAGTTTTAGTTTTCGAGGGTAATAGCTACGTATGTTGAAAAAATGAAGATATTAGACTATTTTATGATTGCACATGGTAAAGAATGTGATCTTTTCCTAAAAGTTTTAGTTTTCGAGGGTAATAGCTACGTATGTTGGAAAAATGAAGATATTAGACTATTTTATGATTGCACATGGTAAAGAATGTGATTAAAGGCCCTTTTCCTATGTCAAAAGTTTTAGTTTTCGAGGGTAATAGCTACGTATGTTGAAAAAATGAAGATATTAGACTATTTTATAATTGCAAATGGTAACGAATGTGATTAAAGGCTCTTTTCCTATGTCAAAAATTTTAGTTTTCGAGGATAATAGCTACGTATGTTGAAAAAATGAAGATATTAGACTATTTTATAATTGCAAATGGTAACGAATGTGATTAAAGGCTCTTTTCCTATGTCAAAAGTTTTAGTTTTCGAGGGTAATAGCTACGTATGTTGAAAAAATGAAGATATTAGACTATTTTATGATTGCACATGGTAAAGAAAGTGCTTAAAGGCTCTTTTCCTATTTCAAAAGTTTTAGTTTTCGAGGGTAATAGCTACGTATGTTGAAAAAATGAAGATATTAGACTATTTTATGATTGCAAATGGTAAAGAATGTGATTAAAGGCTCTTTTCCTATGTCAAAAGTTTTAGTTTTCGAGGGTAATAGCTACATATGTTGAAAAAATGAAGATATTAGACTATTTTATGATTGCAAATGGTAAAGAATGTGATTAAAGTTACTTTTCCTATGTCAAAAGTTTTAGTTTTCGAGGGTAATAGCTACGTATGTTGGAAAAATGAAGATATTAGACTATTTTATAATTGCAAATGGTAACGAATGTGATTAAAGGCTCTTTTCCTATGTCAAAAGTTTTAGTTTTCGAGGGTAATAGCTACGTATGTTGAAAAAATGAAGATATTAGACTATTTTATGATTGCACATGGTAAAGAATGTGCTTAAAGGCTCTTTTCCTATGGCAAAAGTTTTAGTTTTCGAGGGTAATAGCTACGTATGTTGGAAAAATGAAGATATTAGACTATTTTATGATTGCACATGGTAAATAATGTGATTAAAGGCTCTTTTCCTATGTCAAAAGTTTTAGTTTTCGAGGGTAATAGCTACGTATGTTGGAAAAATGAAGATATTAGACTATTTTATGATTGCACATGGTAAAGAATGTGATTAAAGGCTCTTTTCCTATGTCAAAAGTTTTAGTTTTCGAGGGTAATAGCTACGTATGTTGGAAAAATGAAGATATTAGACTATTTTATGATTGCACATGGTAAAGAATGTGATTAAAGGCTCTTTTCCTATGTCAAAAGTTTTAGTTTTCGAGGGTAATAGCTACGTATGTTGAAAAAATGAAGATATTAGACTATTTTATGATTGCAAATGGTAAAGAATGTGATTAAAGGCTCTTTTCCTATGTCAAAAGTTTTAGTTTTCGAGGGTAATAGCTACGTATGTTGAAAAAATGAAGATATTAGACTATTTTATGATTGCAAATGGTAAAGAATGTGATTAAAGGCTCTTTTCCTATGTCAAAAGTTTTAGTTTTCGAGGGTAATAGCTACGTATGTTGAAAAAATGAAGATATTAGACTATTTTATGATTGCAATGGTAAAGAATGTGATTAAAGGCTCTTTTCCTATGTCAAAAGTTTTAGTTTTCGAGGGTAATAGCTACGTATGTTGAAAAAATGAAGATATTAGACTATTTTATAATTGCAAATGGTAAAGAATGTGATTAAAGGCTCTTTTCCTATGTCAAAAGTTTTAGTTTTCGAGGGTAATAGCTACGTATGTTGAAAAAATGAAGATATTAGACTATTTTATGATTGCACATGGTAAAGAATGTGATTAAAGGCTCTTTTCCTATTTCAAAAGTTTTAGTTTTCGAGGGTAATAGCTACGTATGTTGAAAAAATGAAGATATTAGACTATTTTATGATTGCAAATGGTAAAGAATGTGATTAAAGGCTCTTTTCCTATGTCAAAAGTTTTAGTTTTCGAGGGTAATAGCTACGTATGTTGAAAAAATGAAGATATTAGACTATTTTATGATTGCAAATGGTAAAGAATGTGATTAAAGGCTCTTTTCCTATGTCAAAAGTTTTAGTTTTCGAGGGTAATAGCTACGTATGTTGGAAAAATGAAGATATTAGACTATTTTATGATTGCAAATGGTAACGAATGTGATTAAAGGCTCTTTTCCTATGTCAAAAGTTTTAGTTTTCGAGGGTAATAGCTACGTATGTTGAAAAAATGAAGATATTAGACTATTTTATGATTGCACATGGTAAAGAATGTGCTTAAAGGCTCTTTTCCTATGGCAAAAGTTTTAGTTTTCGAGGGTAATAGCTACGTATGTTGGAAAAATGAAGATATTAGACTATTTTATGATTGCACATGGTAAAGAATGTGATTAAAGGCTCTTTTCCTATGTCAAAAGTTTTAGTTTTCGAGGGTAATAGCTACGTATGTTGAAAAAATGAAGATATTAGACTATTTTATGATTGCACATGGTAAAGAATGTGATTAAAGGCTCTTTTCCTATTTCAAAAGTTTTAGTTTTCGAGGGTAATAGCTACGTATGTTGAAAAAATGAAGATATTAGACTATTTTATGATTGCACATGGTAAAGAATGTGATTAAAGGCTCTTTTCCTATGTCAAAAGTTTTAGTTTTCGAGGGTAATAGCTACGTATGTTGAAAAAATGAAGATATTAGACTATTTTATGATTGCAAATGGTAAAGAATGTGATTAAAGGCTCTTTTCCTATGTCAAAAGTTTTAGTTTTCGAGGGTAATAGCTACGTATGTTGAAAAAATGAAGATATTAGACTATTTTATGATTGCAAATGGTAAAGAATGTGATTAAAGGCTCTTTTCCTATGTCAAAAGTTTTAGTTTTCGAGGGTAATAGCTACGTATGTTGAAAAAATGAAGATATTAGACTATTTTATGATTGCACATGGTAAAGAATGTGATTAAAGGCTCTTTTCCTATGTCAAAAGTTTTAGTTTTCGAGGGTAATAGCTACGTATGTTGAAAAAATGAAGATATTAGACTATTTTATGATTGCACATGGTAAAGAATGTGATTAAAGGCTCTTTTCCTATGTCAAAAGTTTTAGTTTTCGAGGGTAATAGCTACGTATGTTGAAAAAATGAAGATATTAGACTATTTTATGATTGCACATGGTAAAGAATGTGATTAAAGGCTCTTTTCCTATTCAAAAGTTTTAGTTTTCGAGGGTAATAGCTACGTATGTTGAAAAATGAAGATATTAGACTATTTTATGATTGCACATGGTAAAGAATGTGATTAAAGGCTCTTTTCCTATGTCAAAAGTTTTAGTTTTCGAGGGTAATAGCTACGTATGTTGAAAAAATGAAGATATTAGACTATTTTATGATTGCACATGGTAAAGAATGTGATTAAAGGCTCTTTTCCTATGTCAAAAGTTTTAGTTTTCGAGGGTAATAGCTACGTATGTTGAAAAAATGAAGATATTAGACTATTTTATGATTGCAAATGGTAAAGAATGTGATTAAAGGCTCTTTTCCTATGTCAAAAGTTTTAGTTTTCGAGGGTAATAGCTACGTATGTTGAAAAAATGAAGATATTAGACTATTTTATGATTGCAAATGGTAAAGAATGTGATTAAAGGCTCTTTTCCTATGTCAAAAGTTTTAGTTTTCGAGGGTAATAGCTACGTATGTTGAAAAAATGAAGATATTAGACTATTTTATGATTGCAAATGGTAAAGAATGTGATTAAAGGCTCTTTTCCTATGTCAAAAGTTTTAGTTTTCGAGGGTAATAGCTACGTATGTTGAAAAAATGAAGATATTAGACTATTTTATGATTGCAATGGTAAAGAATGTGATTAAAGGCTCTTTTCCTATGTCAAAAGTTTTAGTTTTCGAGGGTAATAGCTACGTATGTTGAAAAAATGAAGATATTAGACTATTTTATGATTGCAAATGGTAAAGAATGTGATTAAAGGCTCTTTTCCTATGTCAAAAGTTTTAGTTTTCGAGGGTAATAGCTACGTATGTTGAAAAAATGAAGATATTAGACTATTTTATGATTGCAAATGGTAAAGAATGTGATTAAAGGCTCTTTTCCTATGTCAAAAGTTTTAGTTTTCGAGGGTAATAGCTACGTATGTTGAAAAAATGAAGATATTAGACTATTTTATGATTGCAATGGTAAAGAATGTGATTAAAGGCTCTTTTCCTATTCAAAAGTTTTAGTTTTCGAGGGTAATAGCTACGTATGTTGAAAAAATGAAGATATTAGACTATTTTATGATTGCACATGGTAAAGAATGTGATTAAAGGCTCTTTTCCTATTTCAAAAGTTTTAGTTTTCGAGGGTAATAGCTACGTATGTTGAAAAAATGAAGATATTAGACTATTTTATGATTGCACATGGTAAAGAATGTGATTAAAGGCTCTTTTCCTATTCAAAAGTTTTAGTTTTCGAGGGTAATAGCTACGTATGTTGAAAAATGAAGATATTAGACTATTTTATGATTGCACATGGTAAAGAATGTGATTAAAGGCTCTTTTCCTATTCAAAAGTTTTAGTTTTCGAGGGTAATAGCTACGTATGTTGGAAAAATGAAGATATTAGACTATTTTATGATTGCACATGGTAAAGAATGTGATTAAAGGCTCTTTTCCTATGTCAAAAGTTTTAGTTTTCGAGGGTAATAGCTACGTATGTTGAAAAAATGAAGATATTAGACTATTTTATGATTGCACATGGTAAAGAATGTGATTAAAGGCTCTTTTCCTATGTCAAAAGTTTTAGTTTTCGAGGGTAATAGCTACGTATGTTGAAAAAATGAAGATATTAGACTATTTTATGATTGCACATGGTAAAGAATGTGATTAAAGGCTCTTTTCCTATGTCAAAAGTTTTAGTTTTCGAGGGTAATAGCTACGTATGTTGAAAAAATGAAGATATTAGACTATTTTATAATTGCAAATGGTAACGAATGTGATTAAAGGCTCTTTTCCTATGTCAAAAGTTTTAGTTTTCGAGGGTAATAGCTACGTATGTTGAAAAAATGAAGATATTAGACTATTTTATGATTGCAAATGGTAAAGAATGTGATTAAAGGCTCTTTTCCTATGTCAAAAGTTTTAGTTTTCGAGGGTAATAGCTACGTATGTTGAAAAAATGAAGATATTAGACTATTTTATGATTGCACATGGTAAAGAATGTGCTTAAAGGCTCTTTTCCTATTTCAAAAGTTTTAGTTTTCGAGGGTAATAGCTACGTATGTTGAAAAAATGAAGATATTAGACTATTTTATGATTGCAAATGGTAAAGAATGTGATTAAAGGCTCTTTTCCTATGTCAAAAGTTTTAGTTTTCGAGGGTAATAGCTACGTATGTTGAAAAAATGAAGATATTAGACTATTTTATGATTGCAAATGGTAAAGAATGTGATTAAAGGCTCTTTTCCTATGTCAAAAGTTTTAGTTTTCGAGGGTAATAGCTACGTATGTTGAAAAAATGAAGATATTAGACTATTTTATGATTGCAAATGGTAAAGAATGTGATTAAAGGCTCTTTTCCTATTTCAAAAGTTTTAGTTTTCGAGGGTAATAGCTACGTATGTTGGAAAAATGAAGATATTAGACTATTTTATGATTGCACATGGTAAAGAATGTGCTTAAAGGCTCTTTTCCTATGTCAAAAGTTTTAGTTTTCGAGGGTAATAGCTACGTATGTTGAAAAAATGAAGATATTAGACTATTTTATGATTGCAAATGGTAAAGAATGTGATTAAAGGCTCTTTTCCTATTTCAAAAGTTTTAGTTTTCGAGGGTAATAGCTACGTATGTTGGAAAAATGAAGATATTAGACTATTTTATGATTGCACATGGTAAAGAATGTGATTAAAGGCTCTTTTCCTATGGCAAAAGTTTTAGTTTTCGAGGGTAATAGCTACGTATGTTGGAAAAATGAAGATATTAGACTATTTTATGATTGCACATGGTAAAGAATGTGATTAAAGGCTCTTTTCCTATGTCAAAAGTTTTAGTTTTCGAGGGTAATAGCTACGTATGTTGAAAAAATGAAGATATTAGACTATTTTATGATTGCACATGGTAAAGAATGTGAATCTTTTCCTATTTCAAAAGTTTTAGTTTTCGAGGGTAATAGCTACGTATGTTGGAAAAATGAAGATATTAGACTATTTTATGATTGCACATGGTAAAGAATGTGATTAAAGGCTCTTTTCCTATGTCAAAAGTTTTAGTTTTCGAGGGTAATAGCTACGTATGTTGAAAAAATGAAGATATTAGACTATTTTATGATTGCAAATGGTAAAGAATGTGATTAAAGGCTCTTTTCCTATGTCAAAAGTTTTAGTTTTCGAGGGTAATAGCTACGTATGTTGAAAAAATGAAGATATTAGACTATTTTATGATTGCAAATGGTAAAGAATGTGATTAAAGGCTCTTTTCCTATGTCAAAAGTTTTAGTTTTCGAGGGTAATAGCTACGTATGTTGAAAAAATGAAGATATTAGACTATTTTATGATTGCACATGGTAAAGAATGTGATTAAAGGCTCTTTTCCTATTTCAAAAGTTTTAGTTTTCGAGGGTAATAGCTACGTATGTTGAAAAAATGAAGATATTAGACTATTTTATGATTGCAAATGGTAAAGAATGTGATTAAAGGCTCTTTTCCTATGTCAAAAGTTTTAGTTTTCGAGGGTAATAGCTACGTATGTTGAAAAAATGAAGATATTAGACTATTTTATGATTGCAAATGGTAAAGAATGTGATTAAAGGCTCTTTTCCTATGTCAAAAGTTTTAGTTTTCGAGGGTAATAGCTACGTATGTTGGAAAAATGAAGATATTAGACTATTTTATAATTGCAAATGGTAACGAATGTGATTAAAGGCTCTTTTCCTATGTCAAAAGTTTTAGTTTTCGAGGGTAATAGCTACGTATGTTGAAAAAATGAAGATATTAGACTATTTTATGATTGCACATGGTAAAGAATGTGCTTAAAGGCTCTTTTCCTATGGCAAAAGTTTTAGTTTTCGAGGGTAATAGCTACGTATGTTGAAAAAATGAAGATATTAGACTATTTTATGATTGCACATGGTAAAGAATGTGATTAAAGGCTCTTTTCCTATGTCAAAAGTTTTAGTTTTCGAGGGTAATAGCTACGTATGTTGGAAAAATGAAGATATTAGACTATTTTATGATTGCACATGGTAAAGAATGTGCTTAAAGGCTCTTTTCCTATGGCAAAAGTTTTAGTTTTCGAGGGTAATAGCTACGTATGTTGGAAAAATGAAGATATTAGACTATTTTATGATTGCACATGGTAAAGAATGTGATTAAAGGCTCTTTTCCTATGTCAAAAGTTTTAGTTTTCGAGGGTAATAGCTACGTATGTTGAAAAAATGAAGATATTAGACTATTTTATGATTGCAAATGGTAAAGAATGTGCTTAAAGGCTCTTTTCCTATTTCAAAAGTTTTAGTTTTCGAGGGTAATAGCTACGTATGTTGAAAAAATGAAGATATTAGACTATTTTATGATTGCAAATGGTAAAGAATGTGATTAAAGGCTCTTTTCCTATGTCAAAAGTTTTAGTTTTCGAGGGTAATAGCTACGTATGTTGAAAAAATGAAGATATTAGACTATTTTATGATTGCACATGGTAAAGAATGTGATTAAAGGCTCTTTTCCTATGTCAAAAGTTTTAGTTTTCGAGGGTAATAGCTACGTATGTTGGAAAAATGAAGATATTAGACTATTTTATGATTGCAAATGGTAAAGAATGTGATTAAAGGCTCTTTTCCTATGTCAAAAGTTTTAGTTTTCGAGGGTAATAGCTACGTATGTTGAAAAATGAAGATATTAGACTATTTTATGATTGCACATGGTAAAGAATGTGCTTAAAGGCTCTTTTCCTATGGCAAAAGTTTTAGTTTTCGAGGGTAATAGCTACGTATGTTGGAAAAATGAAGATATTAGACTATTTTATGATTGCACATGGTAAAGAATGTGATTAAAGGCTCTTTTCCTATGTCAAAAGTTTTAGTTTTCGAGGGTAATAGCTACGTATGTTGGAAAAATGAAGATATTAGACTATTTTATGATTGCACATGGTAAAGAAAGTGCTTAAAGGCTCTTTTCCTATGGCAAAAGTTTTAGTTTTCGAGGGTAATAGCTACGTATGTTGGAAAAATGAAGATATTAGACTATTTTATGATTGCACATGGTAAAGAATGTGATTAAAGGCTCTTTTCCTATGTCAAAAGTTTTAGTTTTCGAGGGTAATAGCTACGTATGTTGAAAAAATGAAGATATTAGACTATTTTATGATTGCAAATGGTAAAGAAAGTGCTTAAAGGCTCTTTTCCTATTTCAAAAGTTTTAGTTTTCGAGGGTAATAGCTACGTATGTTGAAAAAATGAAGATATTAGACTATTTTATGATTGCAAATGGTAAAGAATGTGATTAAAGGCTCTTTTCCTATGTCAAAAGTTTTAGTTTTCGAGGGTAATAGCTACGTATGTTGAAAAAATGAAGATATTAGACTATTTTATAATTGCAAATGGTAAAGAATGTGATTAAAGGCTCTTTTCCTATGTCAAAAGTTTTAGTTTTCGAGGGTAATAGCTACGTATGTTGAAAAAATGAAGATATTAGACTATTTTATAATTGCAAATGGTAACGAATGTGATTAAAGGCTCTTTTCCTATGTCAAAAGTTTTAGTTTTCGAGGGTAATAGCTACGTATGTTGAAAAAATGAAGATATTAGACTATTTTATGATTGCAAATGGTAAAGAATGTGATTAAAGGCTCTTTTCCTATGTTAAAAGTTTTAGTTTTCGAGGGTAATAGCTACGTATGTTGAAAAAATGAAGATATTAGACTATTTTATGATTGCAATGGTAAAGAATGTGATTAAAGGCTCTTTTCCTATGTCAAAAGTTTTAGTTTTCGAGGGTAATAGCTACGTATGTTGAAAAAATGAAGATATTAGACTATTTTATGATTGCAAATGGTAAAGAATGTGATTAAAGGCTCTTTTCCTATGTCAAAAGTTTTAGTTTTCGAGGGTAATAGCTACGTATGTTGAAAAAATGAAGATATTAGACTATTTTATGATTGCACATGGTAAAGAATGTGATTAAAGGCTCTTTTCCTATGTCAAAAGTTTTAGTTTTCGAGGGTAATAGCTACGTATGTTGGAAAAAATGAAGATATTAGACTATTTTATGATTGCACATGGTAAAGAATGTGATTAAAGGCTCTTTTCCTATGTCAAAAGTTTTAGTTTTCGAGGGTAATAGCTACGTATGTTGAAAAAATGAAGATATTAGACTATTTTATGATTGCAAATGGTAAAGAATGTGATTAAAGGCTCTTTTCCTATGTCAAAAGTTTTAGTTTTCGAGGGTAATAGCTACGTATGTTGAAAAAATGAAGATATTAGACTATTTTATGATTGCAAATGGTAAAGAATGTGATTAAAGGCTCTTTTCCTATGTCAAAAGTTTTAGTTTTCGAGGGTAATAGCTACGTATGTTGAAAAAATGAAGATATTAGACTATTTTATAATTGCAAATGGTAACGAATGTGATTAAAGGCTCTTTTCCTATGTCAAAAGTTTTAGTTTTCGAGGGTAATAGCTACGTATGTTGAAAAAATGAAGATATTAGACTATTTTATGATTGCAAATGGTAAAGAATGTGATTAAAGGCTCTTTTCCTATGTCAAAAGTTTTAGTTTTCGAGGGTAATAGCTACGTATGTTGAAAAAATGAAGATATTAGACTATTTTATGATTGCAAATGGTAAAGAATGTGATTAAAGGCTCTTTTCCTATTTCAAAAGTTTTAGTTTTCGAGGGTAATAGCTACGTATGTTGAAAAAATGAAGATATTAGACTATTTTATGATTGCAAATGGTAAAGAATGTGATTAAAGGCTCTTTTCCTATTGTCAAAAGTTTTAGTTTTCGAGGGTAATAGCTACGTATGTTGAAAAAATGAAGATATTAGACTATTTTATGATTGCAAATGGTAAAGAATGTGATTAAAGGCTCTTTTCCTATGTCAAAAGTTTTAGTTTTCGAGGGTAATAGCTACGTATGTTGAAAAAATGAAGATATTAGACTATTTTATGATTGCACATGGTAAAGAATGTGATTAAAGGCTCTTTTCCTATTTCAAAAGTTTTAGTTTTCGAGGGTAATAGCTACGTATGTTGAAAAAATGAAGATATTAGACTATTTTATGATTGCAAATGGTAAAGAATGTGATTAAAGGCTCTTTTCCTATTTCAAAAGTTTTAGTTTTCGAGGGTAATAGCTACGTATGTTGAAAAAATGAAGATATTAGACTATTTTATGATTGCACATGGTAAAGAAAGTGCTTAAAGGCTCTTTTCCTATTTCAAAAGTTTTAGTTTTCGAGGGTAATAGCTACGTATGTTGAAAAAATGAAGATATTAGACTATTTTATGATTGCAAATGGTAAAGAATGTGATTAAAGGCTCTTTTCCTATGTCAAAAGTTTT
This sequence comes from Artemia franciscana, assembly GCF_032884065.1. Lineage (NCBI taxonomy): Eukaryota > Metazoa > Arthropoda > Branchiopoda > Anostraca > Artemiidae > Artemia > Artemia franciscana. Next base: position 15,407 of record NW_027064247.1, read on the forward strand.
AGTTTTCGAGGGTAATAGCTACGTATGTTGGAAAAATGAAGATATTAGACTATTTTATGATTGCACATGGTAAAGAATGTGATTAAAGGCTCTTTTCCTATGTCAAAAGTTTTAGTTTTCGAGGGTAATAGCTACGTATGTTGGAAAAATGAAGATATTAGACTATTTTATGATTGCACATGGTAAAGAAAGTGCTTAAAGGCTCTTTTCCTATTTCAAAAGTTTTAGTTTTCGAGGGTAATAGCTACGTATGTTGGAAAAATGAAGATATTAGACTATTTTATGATTGCACATGGTAAAGAAAGTGCTTAAAGGCTCTTTTCCTATTTCAAAAGTTTTAGTTTTCGAGGGTAATAGCTACGTATGTTGGAAAAATGAAGATATTAGACTATGATATATATTTTATGATTGCACATGGTAAAGAATGTGCTTAAAGGCTCTTTTCCTATGTCAAAAGTTTTAGTTTTCGAGGGTAATAGCTACGTATGTTGGAAAAATGAAGATATTAGACTATTTTATGATTGCACATGGTAAAGAATGTGATTAAAGGCTCTTTTCCTATGTCAAAAGTTTTAGTTTTCGAGGGTAATAGCTACGTATGTTGAAAAAATGAAGATATTAGACTATTTTATGATTGCACATGGTAAAGAATGTGATTAAAGGCTCTTTTCCTATTTCAAAAGTTTTAGTTTTCGAGGGTAATAGCTACGTATGTTGAAAAAATGAAGATATTAGACTATTTTATGATTGCAAATGGTAAAGAATGTGATTAAAGGCTCTTTTCCTATTTCAAAAGTTTTAGTTTTCGAGGGTAATAGCTACGTATGTTGGAAAAATGAAGATATTAGACTATTTTATGATTGCACATGGTAAAGAATGTGATTAAAGGCTCTTTTCCTATGTCAAAAGTTTTAGTTTTCGAGGGTAATAGCTACGTATGTTGGAAAAATGAAGATATTAGACTATTTTATGATTGCACATGGTAAAGAATGTGATTAAAGGCTCTTTTCCTATGTCAAAAGTTTTAGTTTTCGAGGGTAATAGCTACGTATGTTGAAAAAATGAAGATATTAGACTATTTTATGATTGCACATGGTAAAGAAAGTGCTTAAAGGCTCTTTTCCTATTTCAAAAGTTTTAGTTTTCGAGGGTAATAGCTACGTATGTTGAAAAAATGAAGATATTAGACTATTTTATGATTGCAAATGGTAAAGAATGTGATTAAAGGCTCTTTTCCTATGTCAAAAGTTTTAGTTTTCGAGGGTAATAGCTACGTATGTTGAAAAAATGAAGATATTAGACTATTTTATGATTGCAAATGGTAAAGAATGTGATTAAAGGCTCTTTTCCTATGTCAAAAGTTTTAGTTTTCGAGGGTAATAGCTACGTATGTTGGAAAAATGAAGATATTAGACTATTTTATGATTGCACATGGTAAAGAATGTGATTAAAGGCTCTTTTCCTATGTCAAAAGTTTTAGTTTTCGAGGGTAATAGCTACGTATGTTGAAAAAATGAAGATATTAGACTATTTTATGATTGCAAATGGTAACGAATGTGATTAAAGGCTCTTTTCCTATGTCAAAAGTTTTAGTTTTCGAGGGTAATAGCTACGTATGTTGAAAAAATGAAGATATTAGACTATTTTATGATTGCACATGGTAAAGAATGTGATTAAAGGCTCTTTTCCTATGTCAAAAGTTTTAGTTTTCGAGGGTAATAGCTACGTATGTTGAAAAAATGAAGATATTAGACTATTTTATGATTGCACATGGTAAAGAATGTGATTAAAGGCTCTTTTCCTATGTCAAAAGTTTTAGTTTTCGAGGGTAATAGCTACGTATGTTGAAAAAATGAAGATATTAGACTATTTTATGATTGCAAATGGTAAAGAATGTGATTAAAGGCTCTTTTCCTATGTCAAAAGTTTTAGTTTTCGAGGGTAATAGCTACGTATGTTGGAAAAATGAAGATATTAGACTATTTTATGATTGCACATGGTAAAGAATGTGATTAAAGGCTCTTTTCCTATGTCAAAAGTTTTAGTTTTCGAGGGTAATAGCTACGTATGTTGAAAAAATGAAGATATTAGACTATTTTATGATTGCACATGGTAAAGAATGTGATTAAAGGCTCTTTTCCTATTTCAAAAGTTTTAGTTTTCGAGGGTAATAGCTACGTATGTTGAAAAAATGAAGATATTAGACTATTTTATGATTGCAAATGGTAAAGAATGTGATTAAAGGCTCTTTTCCTATTTCAAAAGTTTTAGTTTTCGAGGGTAATAGCTACGTATGTTGGAAAAATGAAGATATTAGACTATTTTATGATTGCACATGGTAAAGAATGTGATTAAAGGCTCTTTTCCTATGTCAAAAGTTTTAGTTTTCGAGGGTAATAGCTACGTATGTTGAAAAAATGAAGATATTAGACTATTTTATGATTGCAAATGGTAAAGAATGTGATTAAAGGCTCTTTTCCTATGTCAAAAGTTTTAGTTTTCGAGGGTAATAGCTACGTATGTTGAAAAAATGAAGATATTAGACTATTTTATGATTGCAAATGGTAAAGAATGTGATTAAAGGCTCTTTTCCTATGTCAAAAGTTTTAGTTTTCGAGGGTAATAGCTACGTATGTTGAAAAATGAAGATATTAGACTATTTTATGATTGCAAATGGTAAAGAATGTGATTAAAGGCTCTTTTCCTATGTCAAAAGTTTTAGTTTTCGAGGGTAATAGCTACGTATGTTGAAAAAATGAAGATATTAGACTATTTTATGATTGCAAATGGTAAAGAATGTGATTAAAGGCTCTTTTCCTATGTCAAAAGTTTTAGTTTTCGAGGGTAATAGCTACGTATGTTGAAAAAATGAAGATATTAGACTATTTTATGATTGCAAATGGTAAAGAATGTGATTAAAGGCTCTTTTCCTATGTCAAAAGTTTTAGTTTTCGAGGGTAATAGCTACGTATGTTGAAAAAATGAAGATATTAGACTATTTTATGATTGCAAATGGTAAAGAATGTGATTAAAGGCTCTTTTCCTATGTTCAAAAGTTTTAGTTTTCGAGGGTAATAGCTACGTATGTTGAAAAAATGAAGATATTAGACTATTTTATAATTGCAAATGGTAACGAATGTGATTAAAGGCTCTTTTCCTATGTCAAAAGTTTTAGTTTTCGAGGGTAATAGCTACGTATGTTGAAAAAATGAAGATATTAGACTATTTTATGATTGCAAATGGTAAAGAATGTGATTAAAGGCTCTTTTCCTATGTCAAAAGTTTTAGTTTTCGAGGGTAATAGCTACGTATGTTGAAAAAATGAAGATATTAGACTATTTTATGATTGCACATGGTAAAGAATGTGCTTAAAGGCTCTTTTCCTATTTCAAAAGTTTTAGTTTTCGAGGGTAATAGCTACGTATGTTGAAAAAATGAAGATATTAGACTATTTTATGATTGCAAATGGTAAAGAATGTGATTAAAGGCTCTTTTCCTATGTCAAAAGTTTTAGTTTTCGAGGGTAATAGCTACGTATGTTGAAAAAATGAAGATATTAGACTATTTTATGATTGCAATGGTAAAGAATGTGATTAAAGGCTCTTTTCCTATGTCAAAAGTTTTAGTTTTCGAGGGTAATAGCTACGTATGTTGAAAAAATGAAGATATTAGACTATTTTATGATTGCAAATGGTAAAGAATGTGATTAAAGGCTCTTTTCCTATGTCAAAAGTTTTAGTTTTCGAGGGTAATAGCTACGTATGTTGAAAAAATGAAGATATTAGACTATTTTATGATTGCAAATGGTAAAGAATGTGATTAAAGGCTCTTTTCCTATGTCAAAAGTTTTAGTTTTCGAGGGTAATAGCTACGTATGTTGAAAAAATGAAGATATTAGACTATTTTATGATTGCAAATGGTAAAGAATGTGATTAAAGGCTCTTTTCCTATGTCAAAAGTTTTAGTTTTCGAGGGTAATAGCTACGTATGTTGAAAAAATGAAGATATTAGACTATTTTATGATTGCAAATGGTAAAGAATGTGATTAAAGGCTCTTTTCCTATTTCAAAAGTTTTAGTTTTCGAGGGTAATAGCTACGTATGTTGAAAAAATGAAGATATTAGACTATTTTATGATTGCAAATGGTAAAGAATGTGATTAAAGGCTCTTTTCCTATTCAAAAGTTTTAGTTTTCGAGGGTAATAGCTACGTATGTTGAAAAATGAAGATATTAGACTATTTTATGATTGCACATGGTAAAGAATGTGATTAAAGGCTCTTTTCCTATGTCAAAAGTTTTAGTTTTCGAGGGTAATAGCTACGTATGTTGAAAAAATGAAGATATTAGACTATTTTATGATTGCAAATGGTAAAGAATGTGATTAAAGGCTCTTTTCCTATGTCAAAAGTTTTAGTTTTCGAGGGTAATAGCTACGTATGTTGAAAAAATGAAGATATTAGACTATTTTATGATTGCAAATGGTAAAGAATGTGATTAAAGGCTCTTTTCCTATGTCAAAAGTTTTAGTTTTCGAGGGTAATAGCTACGTATGTTGGAAAAATGAAGATATTAGACTATTTTATGATTGCACATGGTAAAGAATGTGATTAAAGGCTCTTTTCCTATTTCAAAAGTTTTAGTTTTCGAGGGTAATAGCTACGTATGTTGAAAAAATGAAGATATTAGACTATTTTATGATTGCAAATGGTAAAGAATGTGATTAAAGGCTCTTTTCCTATGTCAAAAGTTTTAGTTTTCGAGGGTAATAGCTACGTATGTTGAAAAAATGAAGATATTAGACTATTTTATGATTGCACATGGTAAAGAATGTGATTAAAGGCTCTTTTCCTATGTCAAAAGTTTTAGTTTTCGAGGGTAATAGCTACGTATGTTGAAAAAATGAAGATATTAGACTATTTTATGATTGCACATGGTAAAGAATGTGATTAAAGGCTCTTTTCCTATTTCAAAAGTTTTAGTTTTCGAGGGTAATAGCTACGTATGTTGGAAAAATGAAGATATTAGACTATTTTATGATTGCACATGGTAAAGAATGTGATTAAAGGCTCTTTTCCTATTCAAAAGTTTTAGTTTTCGAGGGTAATAGCTACGTATGTTGAAAAAATGAAGATATTAGACTATTTTATGATTGCAAATGGTAAAGAATGTGATTAAAGGCTCTTTTCCTATGTCAAAAGTTTTAGTTTTCGAGGGTAATAGCTACGTATGTTGAAAAATGAAGATATTAGACTATTTTATGATTGCACATGGTAAAGAATGTGATTAAAGGCTCTTTTCCTATGTCAAAAGTTTTAGTTTTCGAGGGTAATAGCTACGTATGTTGGAAAAATGAAGATATTAGACTATTTTATGATTGCACATGGTAAAGAATGTGCTTAAAGGCTCTTTTCCTATGTCAAAAGTTTTAGTTTTCGAGGGTAATAGCTACGTATGTTGAAAAATGAAGATATTAGACTATTTTATGATTGCACATGGTAAAGAATGTGATTAAAGGCTCTTTTCCTATGTCAAAAGTTTTAGTTTTCGAGGGTAATAGCTACGTATGTTGAAAAAATGAAGATATTAGACTATTTTATGATTGCACATGGTAAAGAATGTGATTAAAGGCTCTTTTCCTATGTCAAAAGTTTTAGTTTTCGAGGGTAATAGCTACGTATGTTGAAAAAATGAAGATATTAGACTATTTTATGATTGCAAATGGTAAAGAATGTGATTAAAGGCTCTTTTCCTATGTCAAAAGTTTTAGTTTTCGAGGGTAATAGCTACGTATGTTGGAAAAATGAAGATATTAGACTATTTTATGATTGCACATGGTAAAGAATGTGATTAAAGGCTCTTTTCCTATGTCAAAAGTTTTAGTTTTCGAGGGTAATAGCTACGTATGTTGAAAAAATGAAGATATTAGACTATTTTATGATTGCAAATGGTAAAGAATGTGATTAAAGGCTCTTTTCCTATGTCAAAAGTTTTAGTTTTCGAGGGTAATAGCTACGTATGTTGAAAAAATGAAGATATTAGACTATTTTATGATTGCAAATGGTAAAGAATGTGATTAAAGGCTCTTTTCCTATGTCAAAAGTTTTAGTTTTCGAGGGTAATAGCTACGTATGTTGAAAAATGAAGATATTAGACTATTTTATGATTGCAAATGGTAAAGAATGTGATTAAAGGCTCTTTTCCTATGTCAAAAGTTTTAGTTTTCGAGGGTAATAGCTACGTATGTTGAAAAAATGAAGATATTAGACTATTTTATGATTGCAAATGGTAAAGAATGTGATTAAAGGCTCTTTTCCTATGTCAAAAGTTTTAGTTTTCGAGGGTAATAGCTACGTATGTTGAAAAAATGAAGATATTAGACTATTTTATGATTGCACATGGTAAAGAAAGTGATTAAAGGCTCTTTTCCTATGTCAAAAGTTTTAGTTTTCGAGGGTAATAGCTACGTATGTTGGAAAAATGAAGATATTAGACTATTTTATGATTGCACATGGTAAAGAATGTATTAAAGGCTCTTTTCCTATGTCAAAAGTTTTAGTTTTCGAGGGTAATAGCTACGTATGTTGAAAAATGAAGATATTAGACTATTTTATGATTGCACATGGTAAAGAATGTGATTAAAGGCTCTTTTCCTATGTCAAAAGTTTTAGTTTTCGAGGGTAATAGCTACGTATGTTGAAAAAATGAAGATATTAGACTATTTTATGATTGCAAATGGTAAAGAATGTGTTAAAGGCTCTTTTCCTATGTCAAAAGTTTTAGTTTTCGAGGGTAATAGCTACGTATGTTGAAAAAAATGAAGATATTAGACTATTTTATGATTGCACATGGTAAAGAATGTGATTAAAGGCTCTTTTCCTATTTCAAAAGTTTTAGTTTTCGAGGGTAATAGCTACGTATGTTGAAAAAATGAAGATATTAGACTATTTTATGATTGCACATGGTAAAGAATGTGATTAAAGGCTCTTTTCCTATGGCAAAAGTTTTAGTTTTCGAGGGTAATAGCTACGTATGTTGAAAAAAATGAAGATATTAGACTATTTTATGATTGCACATGGTAAAGAATGTGATTAAAGGCTCTTTTCCTATGTCAAAAGTTTTAGTTTTCGAGGGTAATAGCTACGTATGTTGGAAAAATGAAGATATTAGACTATTTTATGATTGCACATGGTAAAGAAAGTGATTAAAGGCTCTTTTCCTATTTCAAAAGTTTTCGTTTTCGAGGGTAATAGCTACGTATGTTGAAAAAATGAAGATATTAGACTATTTTATGATTGCACATGGTAAAGAATGTGATTAAAGGCTCTTTTCCTATGTCAAAAGTTTTAGTTTTCGAGGGTAATAGCTACGTATGTTGAAAAAATGAAGATATTAGACTATTTTATGATTGCAAATGGTAAAGAATGTGATTAAAGGCTCTTTTCCTATTTCAAAAGTTTTAGTTTTCGAGGGTAATAGCTACGTATGTTGGAAAAATGAAGATATTAGACTATTTTATGATTGCACATGGTAAAGAATGTGATTAAAGGCTCTTTTCCTATGTCAAAAGTTTTAGTTTTCGAGGGTAATAGCTACGTATGTTGAAAAAATGAAGATATTAGACTATTTTATAATTGCAAATGGTAACGAATGTGATTAAAGGCTCTTTTCCTATGTCAAAAGTTTTAGTTTTCGAGGGTAATAGCTACGTATGTTGAAAAAATGAAGATATTAGACTATTTTATAATTGCAAATGGTAACGAATGTGATTAAAGGCTCTTTTCCTATGTCAAAAGTTTTAGTTTTCGAGGGTAATAGCTACGTATGTTGAAAAAATGAAGATATTAGACTATTTTATATTGCAATGGTAACGAATGTGATTAAAGGCTCTTTTCCTATGTCAAAAGTTTTAGTTTTCGAGGGTAATAGCTACGTATGTTGAAAAAATGAAGATATTAGACTATTTTATGATTGCACATGGTAAAGAATGTGATTAAAGGCTCTTTTCCTATGTCAAAAGTTTTAGTTTTCGAGGGTAATAGCTACGTATGTTGGAAAAATGAAGATATTAGACTATTTTATGATTGCAAATGGTAAAGAATGTGATTAAGGCTCTTTTCCTATTTCAAAAGTTTTAGTTTTCGAGGGTAATAGCTACGTATGTTGGAAAAATGAAGATATTAGACTACTTTTATGATTGCACATGGTAAAGAATGTGATTAAAGGCTCTTTTCTATGTCAAAAGTTTTAGTTTTCGAGGGTAATAGCTACGTATGTTGAAAAAATGAAGATATTAGACTATTTTATTGATTGCACATGGTAAAGAATGTGATTAAAGGCTCTTTTCCTATGTCAAAAGTTTTAGTTTTCGAGGGTAATAGCTAAGTATGTTGAAAAAATGAAGATATTAGACTATTTTATGATTGCACATGGTAAAGAATGTGTTTTAAAGGCTCTTTTCCTATGTCAAAAGTTTTAGTTTTCGAGGGTAATAGCTACGTATGTTGGAAAAATGAAGATATTAGACTATTTTATGATTGCACATGGTAAAGAATGTGATTAAAGGCTCTTTTCCTATGTCAAAAGTTTTAGTTTTCGAGGGTAATAGCTACGTATGTTGAAAAAATGAAGATATTAGACTATTTTATGATTGCAAATGGTAAAGAATGTGATTAAAGGCTCTTTTCCTATGGCAAAAGTTTTAGTTTTCGAGGGTAATAGCTACGTATGTTGAAAAAATGAAGATATTAGACTATTTTATGATTGCACATGGTAAAGAATGTGATTAAAGGCTCTTTTCCTATGTCAAAAGTTTTAGTTTTCGAGGGTAATAGCTACGTATGTTGGAAAAATGAAGATATTAGACTATTTTATGATTGCACATGGTAAAGAAAGTGATTAAAGGCTCTTTTCCTATTTCAAAAGTTTTCGTTTTCGAGGGTAATAGCTACGTATGTTGAAAAAATGAAGATATTAGACTATTTTATGATTGCAAATGGTAAGAATGTGATTAAAGGCTCTTTTCCTATGTCAAAAGTTTTAGTTTTCGAGGGTAATAGCTACGTATGTTGAAAAAATGAAGATATTAGACTATTTTATGATTGCAAATGGTAAAGAATGTGATTAAAGGCTCTTTTCCTATGTCAAAAGTTTTAGTTTTCGAGGGTAATAGCTACGTATGTTGGAAAATGAAGATATTAGACTATTTTATGATTGCACATGGTAAAGAATGTGCTTAAAGGCTCTTTTCCTATGTCAAAAGTTTTAGTTTTCGAGGGTAATAGCTACGTATGTTGAAAAAATGAAGATATTAGACTATTTTATGATTGCAAATGGTAAAGAATGTGATTAAAGGCTCTTTTCCTATTTCAAAAGTTTTAGTTTTCGAGGGTAATAGCTACGTATGTTGGAAAAAATGAAGATATTAGACTATTTTATGATTGCACATGGTAACGAATGTGATTAAAGGCTCTTTTCCTATTTCAAAAGTTTTCGTTTTCGAGGGTAATAGCTACGTATGTTGGAAAAATGAAGAAATTAGACTATTTTATGATTGCACATGGTATAAATGTGATTAAAGGCTCTTTTCCTATGTCAAAAGTTTTAGTTTTCGAGGGTAATAGCTACGTATGTTGAAAAAATGAAGATATTAGACTATTTTATGATTACACATGGTAAAGAAAGTGCTTAAAGGCTCTTTTCCTATTTCAAAAGTTTTAGTTTTCGAGGGTAATAGCCACGTATGTTGAAAAAATGAAGATATTAGACTATTTTATGATTGCTAATGGTAAGAATGTGATTAAAGGCTCTTTTCCTATATCAAAAGTTTTCGTTTTCGAGGGTATTAGCTACGTGTGTTGGAAAATGAAGATATTAGACTATTTTATGATTGCACATGGTAAAGAATGTGATTAAAGGCTCTTTTCTTATGTCAAAAGTTTTAGTTTTCGAGGGTAATAGCTACGTATGTTGAAAAAATGAAGATATTAGACTATTTATAATTGCAAATGGTAACGAATGTGATTAAAGGCTCTTTTCCTATGTCAAAAGTTTTAGTTTTCGAGGGTAATAGCTACGTATGTTGAAAAAATGAAGATATTAGACTATTTTATAATTGCAAATGGTAACGAATGTGATTAAAGGCTCTTTTCCTATGTCAAAAGTTTTAGTTTTCGAGGGTAATAGCTATGTATGTTGAAAAAATGAGATATTAGACTATTTTATGATTGCACATGGTAAAGAATGTGAATAAAGGCTCTTTTCCTATGTCAAAAGTTTTAGTTTTCGAGGGTAATAGCTACGTATGTTGGAAAAATGAAGATATTAGACTATTTTATGATTGCACATGGTAAAAAAGTGCTTAAAGGCTCTTTTCCTATTTCAAAAGTTTTAGTTTTCGAGGGTAATAGCTACGTTTGTTGAAAAAATGAATATATTAGACTATTTTATAATTGCAAATTGTAACGAATGTGATTAAAGGCTCTTTTCCTATGTCAAAAGTTTTAGTTTTCGAGGGTAATAGCTACGTATGTTCGAAAAAGGAAGATATTAGACTATTTTATGATTGCACATGGTAAAGAATGTGATTAAAGGCTCTTTTCCTATGTCAAAAGTTTTAGTTTTCGAGGGTAATATCTACGTATGTTGGAAAAATGAAGATATTAGACTATTTTATGATTGCACATGGTAAAGAAAGTGCTTAAAGGCTCTTTTCCTATTTCAAAAGTTTCAGTTTTCGAGGGTAATAGCTACGTATGTTGAAAAAATGAAGATATTAGACTATTTTATGATTGCAAATGGTAAAGAATGTGATTAAAGGCTCTTTTCCTATGTCAAAAGTTTTAGTTTTCGAGGGTAATAGCTACGTATGTTGAAAAAATGAAGATATTAGACTATTTTATGACTGCAAATGGTAAAGAATGTGATTAAAGGCTCTTTTCCTATGTCAAAGTTTTAGTTTTCGAGGGTAATAGCTACATATGTTGGAAAAATGAAGATATTAGACTATTTTATGATTGCACATGGTAAAGAATGTGATTAAAGGTTCTTTTTCTATGGCAAAAGTTTTAGTTTTCGAGGGTAATAGCTACGTATGTTGAAAAAATGAAGATATTAGACTATTTTATGATTGCACATGGTAAAGAATGTGATTAAAGGCTCTTTTCCTATTTCAAAAGTTTTAGTTTTCGAGGGTAATAGTTACGTATGTTGGAAATATGAAGATATTAGACTATTTTATGATTGCACATGGTAAAGAATGTGCTTAAAGGCTCTTTTCCTATGGCAAAAGTTTTTAGTTTTCGAGGGTAATAGCTACGTATGTTGGAAAAATGAAGATATTAGACTATTTTATGATTGCACATGGTAAAGAATGTGATTATAGGCTCTTTTCCTATGTCAAAAGTTTTAGTTTTCGAGGGTAATAGCTACGTATGTTGAAAAAATGAAGATATTAGACTATTTTATGATTGCAAATGGTAAAGAATGTGATTAAAGGCTCTTTTCCTATGTCAAAAGTTTTAGTTTTCGAGGGTAATAGCTACGTTTGTTGAAAAAATGAAGATATTAGACTATTTTATGATTGCAAATGGTAAAGAATGTGATTAAAGGCTCTTTTCCTATTTCAAAAGTTTTCGTTTTCGAGGGTAATAGCTACGTATGTTGGAAAAATGAAGATATTAGACTATTTTATGATTGCACATGGTAAAGAATGTGATTAAAGGCTCTTTTTCTATGGCAAAAGTTTTAGTTTTCGAGGGTAATAGCTACGTATGTTGAAAAAATGAAGATATTAGACTATTTTATGATTGCAAATGGTAAAGAATATGATTAAAGGCTCTTTTCCTATGTCAAAAGTTTTAGTTTTTG
>NW_027064248.1:0-27268 GCF_032884065.1 Artemia franciscana
AAATAGTCTAATATCTTCATTTTTTCAACATACGTAGCTATTACCCTCGAAAACTAAAACTTTTGACATAGGAAAAGAGCCTTTAATCACATTCTCTACCATTTGCAATCATAAAATAGTCTTATATCTTCATTTTTCAACATACGTAGCTATTACCCTCGAAAACTAAAACTTTTGATATAGGAAAAGAGCCTTGAATCACATTCTTTACCATTTGCAATCATAAAATAGTCTAATATCTTCATTTATTCAACATACGTAGCTATTACCCTCGAAAACTAAAACTTTTGAAATAGGAAAAGAGCCTTTAATCACATTCTTTACCATGTGCAATCAATAAAAAAATTGTCTAATATCCTCATTTTTTCAACATACGTAGCTATTACCCTCGAAAACTAAAACTTTTGACATAGGAAAAGAGCCTTTAATCACATTCTTTACCATTTGCAATCATAAAATAGTCTAATATATTCATTTTTTCAACATACGTAGCTAATACCCTCGAAAACTAAAACTTTTGAAATAGGAAAAGAGCCTTTAATCACATTCTTTACCATTTGCAATCATAAAATAGTCTAATATCTTCATTTTTTTCAACATACGTAGCTATTACCCTCGAAAACTAAAACTTTTGACATAGGAAAAGAGCCTTTAATCACATTCTTTACAATTTGCAATCATAAAATAGTCTAATATCTTCATTTTTTCAACATACGTAGCTATTACCCTCGAAAACTAAAACTTTTGAAATAGGAAAAGAGCCTTTAATCACATTCTTTACCATGTGCAATCATAAAATAGTCTAATATCTTCATTTTTTCCAAAGACATAGCTATTACCCCCAAAAACTAAAACTTTTGTAATTGGAAAAGAGCCTTTAATCGCATTCTTTATCATTTGCAATCATAAAATAGTCTAATATCTTCATTTTTTCAACATACGTAGCTATTACCCTCGAAAACTAAAACTTTTGACATAGGAAAAGAGCCTTTACTCACATTCTTTACCATTTGCAATCATAAAATAGTCTAATATCTTCATTTTTTCAACATACGTAGCTATTACCCTCGAAAACTAAAACTTTTGAAATAGGAAAAGAGGCTTTAATCACATTCTTTACCATTTGCAATCATAAAATAGTCTAATATCTTCATTTTTTCAACATATGTAGCTATTACCCTCGAAAACTAAAACTTTTGACATAGGAAAAGAGCCTTTAATCACATTGTTTACCATGTGCAATCATAAAATAGTCTAATATCTTCATTTTTTCCACAGACATAGCTATTACCCTCGAAAACTAAAACTTTTGAAAAAGGAAAAGAGCCTTTAATCACATTCTTTACCATTTGCAATCATAAAATAGTCTAATATCTTCATTATTTCAACATATGTAGCTATTACCCTCGAAAACTAAAAGTTTTGACATAGGAAAAGGGCCTTTAATCACATTCTTTACCATTTGCAATCATAAAATAGTCTAATATCTTCATTTTTTCAACATACGTAGCTATTACCCTCGAAAACTAAAACTTTTGACATAGGAAAAGAGCCTTTAATCACATTCTTTACCATTTGCAATAACAAAATAGTCTAATATCTTCATTTTTTCAACATATGTAGCTATTACCCTCGAAAACTAAAACTTTTGACATAGGAAAAGAGCCTTTAATCACATTCTTTACCATTTGCAATCATAAAATAGTCTAATATCTTCATTTTTTCAACATACGTAGCTATTACCCTCGAAAACTAAAACTTTTGACATAGGAAAAGAGCCTTTAATCACATTCTCTACCATTTGCAATCATAAAATAGTCTTATATCTTCTTTTTTTCAACATACGTAGCTATTATCCTCGAAAACTAAAACTTTTGATATAGGAAAAGAGCCTTGAATCACATTCTTTACCATTTGCAATCATAAAATAGTCTAATATCTTCATTTATTCAACATACGTAGCTATTACCCTCGAAAACTAAAACTTTTGAAATAGGAAAAGAGCCTTTAATCACATTCTTTACCATGTGCAATCATAAAATTGTCTAATATCCTCATTTTTTCAACATACGTAGCTATTACCCTCGAAAACTAAAACTTTTGACATAGGAAAAGAGCCTTTAATCACATTCTTTACCATGTGCAATGATTAAATTGTCTAATATCTTCATTTTTTCAACATACGTAGCTATTACCCTCGAAAACTAAAACTTTTGACATAGGAAAAGAGCCTTTAATCACATTCTTTACCATTTGCAATCATAAAATAGTCTAATATATTCATTTTTTCAACATACGTAGCTATTAACCTCGAAAACTAAAACTTTTGAAATAGGAAAAGAGCCTTTAATCACATTCTTTACCATTTGCAATCATAAAATAGTCTAATATCTTCATTTTTTCAACATACGTAGCTATTACCCTCGAAAACTAAAACTTTTGACATAGGAAAAGAGCCTTTAATCACATTCTTTACAATTTGCAATCATAAAATAGTCTAATATCTTCATTTTTTCAACATACGTAGCTATTACCCTCGAAAACTAAAACTTTTGAAATAGGAAAAGAGCCTTTAATCACATTCTTTACCATGTGCAATCATAAAATAGTCTAATATCTTCATTTTTTCCATAGACATAGCTATTACCCTCAAAAACTAAAACTTTTGAAATTGGAAAATAGCCTTTAATCACATTCTTTATCATTTGCAATCATAAAATAGTCTAATATCTTCATTTTTTCAACATACGTAGCTATTACCCTCGAAAACTAAAACTTTTGACATAGGAAAAGAGCCTTTACTCACATTCCTTACCATTTGCAATCATAAAATAGTCTAATATCTTCATTTTTTCAACATACGTAGCTATTACCCTCGAAACCTAAAACTTTTGAAATAGGAAAAGAGCCTTTAATCACATTCTTTACCATGTGCAATCATAAAATAGTCTAATATCTTCATTTTTTCAACATACGTAGCTATTACCCTCGAAAACTAAAACTTTTGACATAGGAAAAGAGCCTTTAATCACATTCTTTACCATTTGCAATCATAAAATAGTCTAATATCTTCATTTTTTCAACATACTTAGCTATTACCCTCGAAAACTAAAACTTTTGACATAGGAAAAGAGCCTTTAATCACATTCTTTACCATTTGCAATCACAAAATAGTCTAATATCTTCATTTTTTCAATGTACGTAGCTATTACCCTCGAAAACTAAAACTTTTGACATAGGAAAAGAGCCTTTAATCACATTCTTTACCATTTGCAATCATAAAATAGTCTAGTATCTTCATTTTTTCAACATACGTAGCTATTACCCTTGAAAACTAAAACTTTTGAAATAGGAAAAGAGCCTTTAATCACATTCTTTACCATTTGCAATCATAAAATAGTCTAATATCTTCATTTTTTCAACATACGTAGCTATTACCCTCGAAAACTAAAACTTTTGAAATAGGAAAAGAGCCTTTAATCACATTCTTTACCATTTGCAATCATAAAATAGTCTAATATCTTCATTTTTTCAACATACGTAGCTATTACCCTCGAAAACTAAAACTTTTGACATAGGAAAAGAGCCTTTAATCACATTCTTTACCATGTGCAATCATAAAATAGTCTAATATCTTCATTTTTTCCACAGACATAGCTATTACCCTCGAAAACTAAAACTTTTGAAAAAGGAAAAGAGCCTTTAATCACATTCTTTACCATTTGCAATCATAAAATAGTCTAATATCTTCATTATTTCAAAATATGTAGCTATTACCCTCGAAAACTAAAAGTTTTGACATAGGAAAAGGGCCTTTAATCACATTCTTTACCATTTGCAATCATAAAATAGTCTAATATCTTCATTTTTTCAACATACGTAGCTATTACCCTCGAAAACTAAAACTTTTGACATAGGAAAAGAGCCTTTAATCACATTCTTTACCATTTGCAATAACAAAATAGTCTAATATCTTCATTTTTTAACATATGTAGCTATTACCCTCGAAAACTAAAACTTTTGACATAGGAAAAGAGCCTTTAATCACATTCTTTACCATTTGCAATCATAAAATAGTCTAATATCTTCATTTTTTCAACATACGTAGCTATTACCCTCGAAAACTAAAACTTTTGACATAGGAAAAGAGCCTTTAATCACATTCTCTACCATTTGCAATCATTAAATAGTTTTATATCTTCATTTTTTCAACATACGTAGCTATTACCCTCGAAAACTAAAACTTTTGATATAGGAAAAGAGCCTTGAATCACATTCTTTACCATTTGCAATCATAAAATAGTCTAATATCTTCATTTTTTCAACATACGTAGCTATTACCCTCGAAAACTAAAACTTTTGAAATAGGAAAAGAGCCTTTAATCACATTCTTTACCATGTGCAATCATAAAATTGTCTAATATCCTCATTTTTTCAACATACGTAGCTATTACCCTCGAAAACTAGAACTTTTGACATAGGAAAAGAGCCTTTAATCACATTCTTTACCATGTGCAATCATAAAATTGTCTAATATCTTCATTTTTTCAACATACGTAGCTATTACCCTCGAAAACTAAAACTTTTGACATAGGAAAAGAGCCTTTAATCACATTCTTTACCATTTGCAATCATAAAATAGTCTAATATATTCATTTTTTCAACATACGTAGCTATTACCCTCGAAAACTAAAACTTTTGAAATAGGAAAAGAGCCTTTAATCACATTCTTTACCATTTGCAATCATAAAATAGTCTAATATCTTCATTTTTTCAACATACGTAGCTATTACCCTCGAAAACTAAAACTTTTGACATAGGAAAAGAGCCTTTAATCACATTCTTTACAATTTGCAATCATAAAATAGTCTAATATCTTCATTTTTTCAACATACGTAGCTATTACCCTCGAAAACTAAAACTTTTGAAATAGGAAAAGAGCCTTTAATCACATTCTTTACCATGTGCAATCATAAAATAGTCTAATATCTTCATTTTTTCCATAGACATAGCTATTACCCTCAAAAACTAAAACTTTTGAAATTGGAAAAGAGCCTTTAATCACATTCTTTATCATTTGCAATCATAAAATAGTCTAATATCTTCATTTTTTCAACATACGTAGCTATTACCCTCGAAAACTAAAACTTTTGACATAGGAAAAGAGCCTTTACTCACATTCTTTACCATTTGCAATCATAAAATAGTCTAATATCTTCATTTTTTCAACATACGTAGCTATTACCCTCGAAACCTAAAACTTTTGAAATAGGAAAAGAGCCTTTAATCACATTCTTTACCATGTGCAATCATAAAATAGTCTAATATCTTCATTTTTTCAACATACGTAGCTATTACCCTCGAAAACTAAAACTTTTCAATTAGGAAAAGAGCCTTTAATCACATTCTTTACCATTTGCAATCATAAAATAGTCTACTATCTTCATTTTGTCAACATACGTAGCTATTACCCTCGAAAACTAAAACTTTTGAAATAGGAAAAGAGCCTTTAATCAAATTCTTTACCATTTGCAATCATAAAATAGTCTAATATCTTCTTTTTTTCAACATACGTAGCTATTACCCTCGAAAACTAAAACTTTTGACATAGGAAAAGAGCCTTTATTCACATTCTTTACCATTTGCAATCATAAAATAGTCTATTATCTTCATTTTTTCAACATACGTAGCTATTACCCTCGAAAACTAAAACTTTTGAAATAGGAAAAGAGCCTTTAATCACATTCTTTACCATGTGCAATCATAAAATAGTCTAATATCTTCAGTTTTTCCACAGACATAGCTATTACCCTCGAAAACTAAAACTTTTGAAATAGGAAAAGAGCCTTTAATCACATTCTTTACCATTTGCAATCATAAAATAGTCTAATATCTTCATTTTTTCAACATACGTAGCTATTACCCTCGAAAACTAAAACTTTTGAAATAGGAAAAGAGCCTTTATTCACATTCTTTACCATGTGCAATCATAAAATAGTCTAATATCTTCATTTTTTCAACAGACATAGCTATTACCCTCGAAAACTAAAACTTTTGAAATAGGAAAAGAGCCTTTAATCACATTCTTTACCATTTGCAATCATAAAATAGTCTATTATCTTCATT
Organism: Artemia franciscana; assembly: GCF_032884065.1. Lineage (NCBI taxonomy): Eukaryota > Metazoa > Arthropoda > Branchiopoda > Anostraca > Artemiidae > Artemia > Artemia franciscana. The sequence continues at coordinate 6,127 of NW_027064248.1, forward strand.
TTTTCAACATACGTAGCTATTACCCTCGAAAACTAAAACTTTTGAAATAGGAAAAGAGGCTTCAATCACATTCCTTACCATTTGCAATCATAAAATAGTCTAATATCTTCATTTTTTCAACATACGTAGCTTTTACCCCCGAAAACTAAAACTTTTGAAATAGGAAAAGAGCCTTTAATTACATTCTTTATCATTTGCAATCATAAAATAGTCTAATATCTTCATTTTTTCAACATACGTAGCTATTACCCTCGAAAACTAAAACTTTTGAAATAGGAAAAGAGCCTTTAATCACATTCTTTACCATTTGCAATCATAAAATAGTCTAATATCTTCATTTTTTCAACATACGTAGCTATTACCCTCGAAAACTAAAACTTTTGAAATAGGAAAAGAGCCTTTAATCACATTCTTTACCATTTGCAATCATAAAATAGTCTAATATATTCATTTTTTCAACATACGTAGCTATTACCCTCGAAAACTAAAACTTTTAAAATAGGAAAAGAGCCTTTAATCACATTCTTTACCATTTGCAATCATAAAATAGTCTAATATCTTCATTTTTTCAACATACGTAGCTATTACCCTCGAAACCTAAAACTTTTGAAATAGGAAAAGAGCCTTTAATCACATTCTTTACCATGTGCAATCATAAAATAGTCTAATATCTTCATTTTTTCAACATACGTAGCTATTACCCTCGAAAACTAAACTTTTCAATTAGGAAAAGAGCCTTTAATCACATTCTTTACCATTTGCAATCATAAAATAGTCTACTATCTTCATTTTGTCAACATACGTAGCTATTACCCTCGAAAACTAAAACTTTTGAAATAGGAAAAGAGCCTTTAATCAAATTCTTTACCATTTGCAATAATAAAATAGTCTAATATCTTCTTTTTTTCAACATACGTAGCTATTACCCTCGAAAACTAAAACTTTTGACATAGGAAAAGAGCCTTTATTCACATTCTTTACCATTTGCAATCATAAAATAGTCTAATATCTTCATTTTTTCAACATACGTAGCTATTACCCTCGAAAACTAAAACTTTTGAAATAGGAAAAGAGCCTTTAATCACATTCTTTACCATGTGCAAACATAAAATAGTCTAATATCTTCAGTTTTTCCACAGACATAGCTATTACCCTCGAAAACTAAAACTTTTGAAATAGGAAAAGAGCCTTTAATCACATTCTTTACCATTTGCAATCATAAAATAGTCTAATATCTTCATTTTTTCAACATACGTAGCTATTACCCTCGAAAACTAAAACTTTTGAAATAGGAAAAGAGCCTTTATTCACATTCTTTACCATGTGCAATCATAAAATAGTCTAATATCTTCATTTTTTCCACAGACATAGCTATTACCCTCGAAAACTAAAACTTTTGAAATAGGAAAAGAGCCTTTAATCACATTCTTTACCATTTGCAATCATAAAATAGTCTATTATCTTCATTTTTTCAACATACGTAGCTATTACCCTCGAAAACTAAAACTTTTGAAATAGGAAAAGAGGCTTCAATCACATTCCTTACCATTTGCAATCATAAAATAGTCTAATATCTTCATTTTTTCAACATACGTAGCTTTTACCCCCGAAAACTAAAACTTTTGAAATAGGAAAAGAGCCTTTAATTACATTCTTTATCATTTGCAATCATAAAATAGTCTAATATCTTCATTTTTTCAACATACGTAGCTATTACCCTCGAAAACTAAAACTTTTGAAATAGGAAAAGAGCCTTTAATCACATTCTTTACCATTTGCAATCATAAAATAGTCTAATATCTTCATTTTTTCAACATACGTAGCTATTACCCTCGAAAACTAAAACTTTTGAAATAGGAAAAGAGCCTTTAATCACATTCTTTACCATTTGCAATCATAAAATAGTCTAATATATTCATTTTTTCAACATACGTAGCTATTACCCTCGAAAACTAAAACTTTTAAAATAGGAAAAGAGCCTTTAATCACATTCTTTACCATTTGCAATCATAAAATAGTCTAATATCTTCATTTTTTCAACATACGTAGCTATTACCCTCGAAAACTAAAACTTTTGACATAGGAAAAGAGCCTTTAATCACATTCTTTACAATTTGCAATCATAAAATAGTCTAATATCTTCATTTTTTCAACATACGTAGCTATTACCCTCGAAAACTAAAACTTTTGAAATAGGAAAAGAGCCTTTAATCACATTCTTTACCATGTGCAATCATAAAATAGTCTAGTATCTTCATTTTTTCCATAGACATAGCTATTACCCTCAAAAACTAAAACTTTTGAAATTGGAAAAGAGCCTTTAATCACATTCTTTATCATTTGCAATCATAAAATAGTCTAATATCTTCATTTTTTCAACATACGTAGCTATTACCCTCGAAAACTAAAACTTTTGACATAGGAAAAGAGCCTTTATTCACATTCTTTACCATTTGCAATCATAAAATAGTCTAATATCTTCATTTTTTCAACATACGTAGCTATTACCCTCGAAACCTAAAACTTTTGAAATAGGAAAAGAGCCTTTAATCACATTCTTTACCATGTGCAATCATAAAATAGTCTAATATCTTCATTTTTTCAACATACGTAGCTATTACCCTCGAAAACTAAAACTTTTCAAATAGGAAAAGAGCCTTTAATCACATTCTTTACCATTTGCAATCATAAAATAGTCTAATATCTTCATTTTTTCAACATACGTAGCTATTACCCTCGAAAACTAAAACTTTTGAAATAGGAAAAGAGCCTTTAATCAAATTCTTTACCATTTGCAATCATAAAATAGTCTAATATCTTCTTTTTTTCAACATACGTAGCTATTACCCTCGAAAACTAAAACTTTTGACATAGGAAAAGAGCCTTTAATCACATTCTTTACCATTTGCAATAACAAAATAGTCTAATATCTTCATTTTTTCAACATATGTAGCTATTACCCTCGAAAACTAAAACTTTTGACATAGGAAAAGAGCCTTTAATCACATTCTTTACCATTTGCAATCATAAAATAGTCTAATATCTTCATTTTTTCAACATACGTAGCTATTACCCTCGAAAACTAAAACTTTTGACATAGGAAAAGAGCCTTTAATCACATTCTCTACCATTTGCAATCATAAAATAGTCTTATATCTTCATTTTTTCAACATACGTAGCTATTACCCTCGAAAACTAAAACTTTTGATATAGGAAAAGAGCCTTGAATCACATTCTTTACCATTTGCAATCATAAAATAGTCTAATATCTTCATTTTTTCAACATACGTAGCTATTACCCTCGAAAACTAAAACTTTTGAAATAGGAAAAGAGCCTTTAATCACATTCTTTACCATGTGCAATCATAAAATTGTCTAATATCCTCATTTTTTCAACATACGTAGCTATTACCCTCGAAAACTAAAACTTTTGACATAGGAAAAGAGCCTTTAATCACATTCTTTACCATGTGCAATCATAAAATTGTCTAATATCTTCATTTTTTCAACATACGTAGCTATTACCCTCGAAAACTAAAACTTTTGAAATAGGAAAAGAGCCTTTAATCACATTCTTTACCATTTGCAATCATAAAATAGTCTAATATCTTCATTTTTCAACATACGTAGCTATTACCCTCGAAAACTAAAACTTTTGACATAGGAAAAGAGCCTTTAATCACATTCTTTACAATTTGCAATCATAAAATAGTCTAATATCTTCATTTTTTCAACATACGTAGCTATTACCCTTGAAAACTAAAACCTTTGAAATAGGAAAAGAGCCTTTAATCACATTCTTTACCATGTGCAATCATAAAATAGTCTAATATCTTCATTTTTTCTATAGACATAGCTATTACCCTCAAAAACTAAAACTTTTGAAATTGGAAAAGAGCCTTTAATCACATTCTTTATCATTTGCAATCATAAAATAGTCTAATATCTTCATTTTTTCAACATACGTAGCTATTACCCTCGAAAACTAAAACTTTTGACATAGGAAAAGAGCCTTTACTCACATTCTTTACCATTTGCAATCATAAAATAGTCTAATATCTTCATTTTTTCAACATACGTAGCTATTACCCTCGAAACCTAAAACTTTTGAAATAGGAAAAGAGCCTTTAATCACATTCTTTACCATGTGCAATCATAAAATAGTCTAATATCTTCATTTTTTCAACATACGTAGCTATTACCCTCGAAAACTAAAACTTTTCAAATAGGAAAAGAGCCTTTAATCACATTCTTTACCATTTGCAATCATAAAATAGTCTACTATCTTCATTTTTTCAACATACGTAGCTATTACCCTCGAAAACTAAAACTTTTGAAATAGGAAAAGAGCCTTTAATCAAATTCTTTACCATTTGCAATCATAAAATAGTCTAATATCTTCTTTTTTTCAACATACGTAGCTATTACCCTCGAAAACTAAAACTTTTGACATAGGAAAAGAGCCTTTAATCACATTCTTTACCATTTGCAATCATAAATAGTCTAATATCTTCATTTTTTCAACATACGTAGCTATTACCCTCGAAAACTAAAACTTTTGAAATAGGAAAAGAGCCTTTAATCACATTCTTTACCATGTGCTAACATAAAATAGTCTAATATCTTCAGTTTTTCCACAGACATAGCTATTACTCTCGAAAACTAAAACTTTTGAAATAGTAAAAGAGCCTTTAATCACATTCTTTACCATTTGCAATCATAAAATAGTCTAATATCTTCATTTTTTCAACATACGTAGCTATTACCCTCGAAAACTAAAACTTTTGAAATAGGAAAAGAGCCTTTATTCACATTCTTTACCATGTGCAATCATAAAATAGTCTAACATCTTCATTTTTTCCACAGACATAGCTATTACCCTCGAAAACTAAAACTTTTGAAATAGGAAAAGAGCCTTTAATCACATTCTTTACCATTTGCAATCATAAAATAGTCTAATATCTTCATTTTTTCAACATACGTAGCTATTACCCTCGAAAACTAAAACTTTTGAAATAGGAAAAGAGGCTTCAATCACATTCCTTACCATTTGCAATCATAAAATAGTCTAATATCTTCATTTTTTCAACATACGTAGCTCTTACCCCCGAAAACTAAAACTTTTGAAATAGGAAAACAGCCTTTAATTACATTCTTTATCATTTGCAATCATAAAATAGTCTAATATCTTCATTTTTTCAACATACGTAGCTATTACCCTCGAAAACTAAAACTTTTGAAATAGGAAAAGAGCCTTTAATCACATTCTTTACCATTTGCAATCATAAAATAGTCTAATATCTTCATTTTTTCAACATACGTAGCTATTACCCTCGAAAACTAAAACTTTTGAAATAGGAAAAGAGCCTTTAATCACATTCTTTACCATTTGCAATCATAAAATAGTCTAATATATTCATTTTTTCAACATACGTAGCTATTACCCTCGAAAACTAAAACTTTTGAAATAGGAAAAGAGCCTTTAATCACATTCTTTACCATTTGCAATCATAAAATAGTCTAATATCTTCATTTTTTCAACATACGTAGCTATTACCCTCGAAAACTAAAACTTTTGAAATAGGAAAAGAGCCTTTAATCACATTCTTTACCATTTGCAATCATAAAATAGTCTAATATCTTCATTTTTTCAACATACGTAGCTATTACCCTCGAAAACTAAAACTTTTGACATAGGAAAAGAGCCTTTAATCACATTCTTTACAATTTGCAATCATAAAATAGTCTAATATCTTCATTTTTTCAACATACGTAGCTATTACCCTCGAAAACTAAAACTTTTGAAATAGGAAAAGAGCCTTTAATCACATTCTTTACCATGTGCAATCATAAAATAGTCTAGTATCTTCATTTTTTCCATAGACATAGCTATTACCCTCAAAAACTAAAACTTTTGAAATTGGAAAAGAGCCTTTAATCACATTCTTTATCATTTGCAATCATAAAATAGTCTAATATCTTCATTTTTTCAACATACGTAGCTATTACCCTCGAAAACTAAAACTTTTGACATAGGAAAAGAGCCTTTACTCACATTCTTTACCATTTGCAATCATAAAATAGTCTAATATCTTCATTTTTTCAACATACGTAGCTATTACCCTCGAAACCTAAAACTTTTGAAATAGGAAAAGAGCCTTTAATCACATTCTTTACCATGTGCAATCATAAAATAGTCTAATATCTTCATTTTTTCAACATACGTAGCTATTACCCTCGAAAACTAAAACTTTTCAAATAGGAAAAGAGCCTCTAATCACATTCTTTACCATTTGCAATCATAAAATAGTCTAATATCTTCATTTTTTCAACATACGTAGCTATTACCCTCGAAAACTAAAACTTTTGAAATAGGAAAAGAGCCTTTAATCAAATTCTTTACAATTTGCAATCATAAAATATTCTAATATCTTCTTTTTTTCAACATACGTAGCTATTACCCTCGAAAACTAAAACTTTTGACATAGGAAAAGAGCCTTTAATCACATTCTTTACCATTTGCAATCATAAAATAGTCTAATATCTTCATTTTTTTCAACATACGTAGCTATTACCCTCGAAAACTAAAACTTTTGAAATAGGAAAAGAGCCTTTAATCACATTCTTTACCATGTGCAAACATAAAATAGTCTAATATCTTCAGTTTTTCCACAGACATAGCTATTACCCTCGAAAACTAAAACTTTTGAAATAGGAAAAGAGCCTTTAATCACATTCTTTACCATTTGCAATCATAAAATAGTCTAATATCTTCATTTTTTCAACACACGTAGCTATTACCCTCGAAAACTAAAACTTTTGACATAGGAAAAGAGCCTTTACTCACATTCTTTACCATTTGCAATCATAAAATAGTCTAATATCTTCATTTTTTCAACGTACGTAGCTACTACCCTCGAAACCTAAAACTTTTGAAATAGGAAAAGAGCCTTTATTCACATTCTTTACCATGTGCAATCATAAAATAGTCTAATATCTTCATTTTTTCCACAGACATAGCTATTACCCTCGAAAACTAAAACTTTTGAAATAGGAAAAGAGCCTTTAATCACATTCTTTACCATTTGCAATCATAAAATAGTCTAATATCTTCATTTTTTCAACATACGTAGCTATTACCCTCGAAAACTAAAACTTTTGAAATAGGAAAAGAGGCTTCAATCACATTCCTTACCATTTGCAATCATAAAATAGTCTAATATCTTCATTTTTTCAACATACGTAGCTCTTACCCTCAAAAACTAAAACTTTTGACATAGGAAAAGAGCCTTTAATCACATTATTTACCATTTGCAATCATAAAATAGTCTAATATCATCATTTTTTCAACATACATAGCTCTTACCCTCGAAAACTAAAACTTTTGAAATAGGAAAAGAGCTTTTAGTCAAATTCTTTACCATTTGCAATCATAAAATAGTCTAATATCTTCATTTTTTCAACATACGTAAAACTTTTGAAATAGGAAAAGAGCCTTTAATCACATTCTTTACCATGTGCTATAGTCTAATATATTCATTTTTTCAACATACGTAGCTATCACCCTCGAAAACTAATATTTTGAAATAGGAAAAGAGCCTTTAATCACATTCTTTACCATGTGCAATCATAAAATAGTCTAATATCTTCATTTTTTCAACATACGTAGCTATTACCCTCGAAAACTATAACTTTTGAAATAGGAAAATTAGCCTTTAATCACATTCTTTACCATTTGCAATCATAAAATAGTCTAATATTTTCATTTTTTCAACATACGTAGCTATAACCTTCGAAAACTAAAACTTTTGAAATAGGAAAAGAGCCTTTAATCACATTATTTACCATGTGCAATCATAAAATTGTCTAATATCTTCATTTTTTCAACAGACGTAGCTATTACCCTCGAAAACTAAAACTTTTGACATAGGAAATGAGCCTTTAATCACATTCTTTACCATTTGCAATCATAAAATAGTCTAATATCTTCATTTTTGCAACATACGTAGCTATTACCCTCGAAAACTAAAACTTTTGAAATAGGAAAAGAGCCTTTAATCACATTCTTTACCATGTGCAATCATAAAATAGTCTAATATCTTCATTTTTTCCACAGACCTAGCTATTACCCTCGAAAACTAAAACTTTTGAATAGGAAAAGAGCCTTTAATCACATTAGGAAAAGAGCCTTTAAGGAAAATGGTAAATAATGTGATTAAAGGCTCTTTTCCTATTTCAAAAGTTTTAGTTTTCGAGGGTAATAGCTAGGTCTGTGGAAAAAATGAAGATATTAGACTATTTTATGATTGCACATGGTAAAGAATGTGATTAAAGGCTCTTTTCCTATTTCAAAAGTTTTAGTTTTCGAGGGTAATAGCTACGTATGTTGCAAAAATGAAGATATTAGACTATTTTATGATTGCAAATGGTAAAGAATGTGATTAAAGGCTCATTTCCTATGTCAAAAGTTTTAGTTTTCGAGGGTAATAGCTACGTCTGTTGAAAAAATGAAGATATTAGACAATTTTATGATTGCACATGGTAAATAATGTGATTAAAGGCTCTTTTCCTATTTCAAAAGTTTTAGTTTTCGAAGGTTATAGCTACGTATGTTGAAAAAATGAAAATATTAGACTATTTTATGATTGCAAATGGTAAAGAATGTGATTAAAGGCTAATTTTCCTATTTCAAAAGTTATAGTTTTCGAGGGTAATAGCTACGTATGTTGAAAAAATGAAGATATTAGACTATTTTATGATTGCACATGGTAAAGAATGTGATTAAAGGCTCTTTTCCTATTTCAAAATATTAGTTTTCGAGGGTGATAGCTACGTATGTTGAAAAAATGAATATATTAGACTATAGCACATGGTAAAGAATGTGATTAAAGGCTCTTTTCCTATTTCAAAAGTTTTACGTATGTTGAAAAAATGAAGATATTAGACTATTTTATGATTGCAAATGGTAAAGAATTTGACTAAAAGCTCTTTTCCTATTTCAAAAGTTTTAGTTTTCGAGGGTAAGAGCTATGTATGTTGAAAAAATGATGATATTAGACTATTTTATGATTGCAAATGGTAAATAATGTGATTAAAGGCTCTTTTCCTATGTCAAAAGTTTTAGTTTTTGAGGGTAAGAGCTACGTATGTTGAAAAAATGAAGATATTAGACTATTTTATGATTGCAAATGGTAAGGAATGTGATTGAAGCCTCTTTTCCTATTTCAAAAGTTTTAGTTTTCGAGGGTAATAGCTACGTATGTTGAAAAAATGAAGATATTAGACTATTTTATGATTGCAAATGGTAAAGAATGTGATTAAAGGCTCTTTTCCTATTTCAAAAGTTTTAGTTTTCGAGGGTAATAGCTATGTCTGTGGAAAAAAATGAAGATATTAGACTATTTTATGATTGCACATGGTAAAGAATGTGAATAAAGGCTCTTTTCCTATTTCAAAAGTTTTAGGTTTCGAGGGTAGTAGCTACGTACGTTGAAAAAATGAAGATATTAGACTATTTTATGATTGCAAATGGTAAAGAATGTGAGTAAAGGCTCTTTTCCTATGTAAAAAGTTTTAGTTTTCGAGGGTAATAGCTACGTGTGTTGAAAAAATGAAGATATTAGACTATTTTATGATTGCAAATGGTAAAGAATGTGATTAAAGGCTCTTTTCCTATTTCAAAAGTTTTAGTTTTCGAGGGTAATAGCTATGTCTGTGGAAAAACTGAAGATATTAGACTATTTTATGTTTGCACATGGTAAAGAATGTGATTAAAGGCTCTTTTCCTATTTCAAAAGTTTTAGTTTTCGAGGGTAATAGCTACGTATGTTGAAAAAATGAAGATATGAGACTATTTTATGATTGCAAATGGTAAAGAATGTGATTAAAGGCTCTTTTCCTATGTCAAAAGTTTTAGTTTTCGAGGGTAATAGCTACGTATGTTGAAAAAAAGAAGATATTAGAATATTTTATGATTGCAAATTGTAAAGAATTTGATTAAAGGCTCTTTTCCTATTTCAAAAGTTTTAGTTTTCGAGGGTAATAGCTACGTATGTTGAAAAAATGAAGATATTAGACTATTTTATGATTGCAAATGGTAAAGAATGTGATTAGAGGCTCTTTTCCTATTTGAAAAGTTTTAGTTTTCGAGGGTAATAGCTACGTATGTTGAAAAAATGAAGATATTAGACTATTTTATGATTGCACATGGTAAAGAATGTGATTAAAGGCTCTTTTCCTATTTCAAAAGTTTTAGGTTTCGAGGGTAATAGCTACGTATGTTGAAAAAATGAAGATATTAGACTATTTTATGATTGCAAATGGTAAAGAATGTGAGTAAAGGCTCTTTTCCTATGTCAAAAGTTTTAGTTTTCGAGGGTAATAGCTACGTATGTTGAAAAAATGAAGATATTAGACTATTTTATGATTGCAAATGATAAAGAATGTGATTAAAGGCTCTTTTCCAATTTCAAAAGTTTTAGTTTTTGAGGGTAATAGCTATGTCTATGGAAAAAATGAAGATACTAGACTATTTTATGATTGCACATGGTAAAGAATGTGATTAAAGGCTCTTTTCCTATTTCAAAAGTTTTAGTTTTCGAGGGTAATAGCTACGTATGTTGAAAAAATGAAGATATTAGACTATTTTATGATTGCAAATTGTAAAGAATGTGATTAAAGGCTCTTTTCCTATGTCAAAAGTTTTAGTTTTCGAGGGTAATAGCTACGTATGTTGAAAAAATGAAGATATTAGACTATTTTATGATTGCAAATGGTAAAGAATGTGATTAAAGGCTCTTTTCCTATTTCAAAAGTTTTAGTTTTCGAGGGTAATAGCTACGTATGTTGAAAAAATGAAGATATTAGACTATTTTATGATTGCAAATGGTAAAGAATGTGATTAAAGGCTCTTTTCCTATTTCAAAAGTTTTAGTTTTCGAGGGTAATAGCTACGTATGTTGAAAAAATGAATATATTAGACTATTTTATGATTGCAAATGGTAAAGAATGTGATTAAAGGCTCTTTTCCTATTTCAAAAGTTTTAGTTTTCGAGGGTAATAGCTACGTATGTTGAAAAAATGAAGATATTAGACTATTTTATGATTGCAAATGGTAAAGAATGTGATTAAAGGCTCTTTTCCTATTTCAAAAGTTTTAGTTTTCGAGGGTAATAGCTACGTATGTTGAAAAAATGAAGATATTAGACTATTTTATGATTGCAAATGATAAAGAATGTAATTAAAGGCTGTTTTCCTATTTCAAAAGTTTTAGTTTTCGGGGGTAAGAGCTACGTATGTTGAAAAAATGAAGATATTAGACTATTTTATGATTGCAAATGGTAAGGAATGTGATTGAAGCCTCTTTTCCTATTTCAAAAGTTTTAGTTTTCGAGGGTAATAGCTACGTATGTTGAAAAAATGAAGATATTAGACTATTTTATGATTGCAAATGGTAAAGAATGTGATTAAAGGCTCTTTTCCTATTTCAAAAGTTTTAGTTTTCGAGGGTAATAGCTATGTCTGTGGAAAAAATGAAGATGTTAGACTATTTTATGATTGCACATGGTAAAGAATGTGCTTAAAGGCTCTTTTCCTATGTCAAAAGTTTTAGTTTTCGAGGGTAATAGCTACGTATGTTGAAAAAATGAAGATATTAGACTATTTTATGATTGCAAATGGTAAAGAATGTGATTAAAGGCTCTTTTACTATTTCAAAAGTTTTAGTTTTCGAGAGTAATAGCTATGTCTGTGGAAAAACTGAAGATATTAGACTATTTTATGTTAGCACATGGTAAAGAATGTGATTAAAGGCTCTTTTCCTATTTCAAAAGTTTTAGTTTTCGAGGGTAATAGCTACGTATGTTGAAAAAATGAAGATATTAGACTATTTTATGATTGCAAATGGTAAAGAATGTGATTAAAGGCTCTTTTCCTATGTCAAAAATTTTAGTTTTCGAGGGTAATAGCTACGTATGTTGAAAAAAAGAAGATATTAGACTATTTTATGATTGCAAATGGTAAACAATTTGATTAAAGGCTCTTTTCCTATTTCAAAAGTTTTAGTTTTCGAGGGTAATAGCTACGTATGTTGAAAAAATGAAGATAGTAGACTATTTTATGATTGCAAATGGTAAAGAATGTGATTAAAGGCTCTTTTCCTATTTGAAAAGTTTTAGTTTTCGAGGGTAATAGCTACGTATGTTGAAAAAATGAAGATATTAGACTATTTTATGATTGCACATGGTAAAGAATGTGATTAAAGGCTCTTTTCCTATTTCAAAAGTTTTAGGTTTCGAGGGTAATAGCTACGTATGTTGAAAAAATGAAGATATTAGACTATTTTATGATTGCAAATGGTAAAGAATGTGAGTAAAGGCTCTTTTCCTATGTCAAAAGTTTTAGTTTTCGAGGGTAATAGCTACGTATGTTGAAAAAATGAAGATATTAGACTATTTTATGATTGCAAATGATAAAGAATGTGATTAAAGGCTCTTTTCCAATTTCAAAAGTTTTAGTTTTTGAGGGTAATAGCTATGTCTATAGAAAAAATGAAGATATTAGACTATTTTATGATTGCACATGGTAAAGAATGTGATTAAAGGCTCTTTTCCTATTTCAAAGGTTTTAGTTTTCAAGGGTAATAGCTACGTATGTTGAAAAAATGAAGATATTAGACTATTTTATGATTGCAAATTGTAAAGAATGTGATTAAAGGCTCTTTTCCTATGTCAAAAGTTTTAGTTTTCGAGGGTAATAGCTACGTATGTTGAAAAAATGAAGATATTAGACTATTTTATGATTGCAAATGGTAAAGAATGTGATTAAAGGCTCTTTTCCTATTTCAAAAGTTTTAGTTTTCGAGGGTAATAGCTACGTATGTTGAAAAAATGAAGATATTAGACAATTTTATGATTGCACATGGTAAAGAATGTGATTAAAGGCTCTTTTCCTATGTCAAAAGTTTTAGTTTTCGAGGGTAATAGCTACGTATGTTGAAAAAATGAGGATATTAGACAATTTTATGATTGCACATGGTAAAGAATGTGATTAAAGGCTCTTTTCCTATTTCAAAAGTTTTAGTTTTCGAGGGTAATAGCTACGTATGTTGAAAAAATGAAGATATTAGACTATTTTATGATTGCAAATGGTAAAGAATGTGATTCAAGGCTCTTTTCCTATATCAAAAGTTTTAGTTTTCGAGGGTAATAGCTACGTATGTTGAAAAAATGAAGATATAAGACTATTTTATGATTGCAAATGGTAGAGAATGTGATTAAAGGCTCTTTTCCTATGTCAAAAGTTTTAGTTTTCGAGGGTAATAGCTACGTATGTTGAAAAAATGAAGATATTAGACTATTTTATGATTGCAAATGGTAAAGAATGTGATTAAAGGCTCTTTTCCTATGTCAAAAGTTTTAGTTTTCGAGGGTAATAGCTACATATGTTGAAAAAATGAAGATATTAGACTATTTTGTTATTGCAAATGGTAAAGAATGTGATTAAAGGCTCTTTTCCTATGTCAAAAGTTTTAGTTTTCGAGGGTAATAGCTACGTATGTTGAAAAAAAGAAGATATCAGACTATTTTATGATTGCAAATGGTAAAGAATTTGATTAAAGGCTCTTTTCCTATTTCAAAAGTTTTAGTTTTCGAGGGTAATAGCTACGTATGTTGAAAAAATGAAGATATTAGACTATTTTATGATTGCAAATGGTAAAGAATGTGATTAAAGGCTCTTTTCCTATTTGAAAAGTTTTAGTTTTCGAGGGTAATAGCTACGTATGTTGAAAAAATGAAGATATTAGACTATTTTATGATTGCACATGGTAAAGAATGTGATTAAAGGCTCTTTTCCTATTTCAAAAGTTTTAGGTTTCGAGGGTAATAGCTACGTATGTTGAAAAAATGAAGATATTAGACTATTTTATGATTGCAAATGGTAAAGAATGTGAATAAAGGCTCTTTTCCTATGTCAAAAGTTTTAGTTTTCGAGGGTAATAGCTACGTATGTTGAAAAAATGAAGATATTAGACTATTTTATGATTGCAAATGATAAAGAATGTGATTAAAGGCTCTTTTCCAATTTCAAAAGTTTTAGTTTTTGAGGGTAATAGCTATGTCTATGGAAAAAATGAAGATACTAGACTATTTTATGATTGCACATGGTAAAGAATGTGATTAAAGGCTCTTTTCCTATTTCAAAAGTTTTAGTTTTCGAGGGTAATAGCTACGTATGTTGAAAAAATGAAGATATTAGACTATTTTATGATTGCAAATTGTAAAGAATGTGATTAAAGGCTCTTTTCCTATGTCAAAAGTTTTAGTTTTCGAGGGTAATAGCTACGTATGTTGAAAAAATGAAGATATTAGACTATTTTATGATTGCAAATGGTAAAGAATGTGATTAAAGGCTCTTTTCCTATTTTAAAAGTTTTAGTTTTCGAGGGTAATAGCTACGTATGTTGAAAAAATGAATATATTAGACTATTTTATGATTGCAAATGGTAAAGAATGTGATTAAAGGCTCTTTTCCTATTTCAAAAGTTTTAGTTTTCGAGGGTAATAGCTACGTATGTTGAAAAAATGAAGATATTAGACTATTTTATGATTGCAAATGGTAAAGAATGTGATTAAAGGCTCTTTTCCTATTTCAAAAGTTTTAGTTTTCGAGGGTAATAGCTACGTATGTTGAAAAAATGAAGATATTAGACTATTTTATGATTGCAAATGATAAAGAATGTAATTAAAGGCTCTTTTCCTATTTCAAAAGTTTTAGTTTTCGGGGGTAAAAGCTACGTATGTTGAAAAAATGAAGATATTAGACTATTTTATGATTGCAAATGGTAAGGAATGTGATTGAAGCCTCTTTTCCTATTTCAAAAGTTTTAGTTTTCGAGGGTAATAGCTACGTATGTTGAAAAAATGAAGATAATAGACTATTTTATGATTGCAAATGGTAAAGAATGTGATTAAAGGCTCTTTTCCTATTTCAAAAGTTTTAGTTTTCGAGGGTAATAGCTATGTCTGTGGAAAAAATGAAGATATTAGACTATTTTATGATTGCACATGGTAAAGAATGTGAATAAAGGCTCTTTTCCTATTTCAAAAGTTTTAGTTTTCGAGGGTAATAGCTACGTATGTTGAAAAAATGAAGATATTAGACTATTTTATGATTGCAAATGGTAAAGAATGTGATTAAAGGCTCTTTTCCTATTTCAAAAGTTTTAGTTTTCGAGGGTAATAGCTATGTCTGTGGAAAAACTGAAGATATTAGACTATTTTATGTTTGCACATGGTAAAGAATGTGATTAAAGGCTCTTTTCCTATTTCAAAAGTTTTAGTTTTCGAGGGTAATAGCTACGTATGTTGAAAAAATGAAGATATTAGACTATTTTATGATTGCAAATGGTAAAGAATGTGAATAAAGGCTCTTTTCCTATGTCAAAAGTTTTAGTTTTCGAGGGTAATAGCTACGTATGTTGAAAAAAAGAAGATATTAGACTATTTTATTATTGCAAATGGTAAAGAATTTGATTAAAGGCTCTTTTCCTATTTCAAAAGTTTTAGTTTTCGAGGGTAATAGCTACGTATGTTGACAAAATGAAGATAGTAGACTATTTTATGATTGCAAATGGTAAAGAATGTGATTAAAGGCTCTTTTCCTAATTGAAAAGTTTTAGTTTTCGAGGGTAATAGCTACGTATGTTGAAAAAATGAAGATATTAGACTATTTTATGATTGCACATGGTAAAGAATGTGATTAAAGGCTCTTTTCCTATTTCAAAAGTTTTAGGTTTCGAGGGTAATAGCTACGTATGTTGAAAAAATGAAGATATTAGACTATTTTATGATTGCAAATGGTAAAGAATGTGATTAAAGGCTCTTTTCCTATTTTAAAAGTTTTAGTTTTCGAGGGTAATAGCTACGTATGTTGAAAAAATGAATATATTAGACTATTTTATGATTGCAAATGGTAAAGAATGTGATTAAAGGCTCTTTTCCTATTTCAAAAGTTTTAGTTTTCGAGGGTAATAGCTACGTATGTTGAAAAAATGAAGATATTAGACTATTTTATGATTGCAAATGGTAAAGAATGTGATTAAAGGCTCTTTTCCTATTTCAAAAGTTTTAGTTTTCGAGGGTAATAGCTACGTATGTTGAAAAAATGAAGATATTAGACTATTTTATGATTGCAAATGATAAAGAATGTAATTAAAGGCTCTTTTCCTATTTCAAAAGTTTTAGTTTTCGGGGGTAAAAGCTACGTATGTTGAAAAAATGAAGATATTAGACTATTTTATGATTGCAAATGGTAAGGAATGTGATTGAAGCCTCTTTTCCTATTTCAAAAGTTTTAGTTTTCGAGGGTAATAGCTACGTATGTTGAAAAAATGAAGATAATAGACTATTTTATGATTGCAAATGGTAAAGAATGTGATTAAAGGCTCTTTTCCTATTTCAAAAGTTTTAGTTTTCGAGGGTAATAGCTATGTCTGTTGAAAAAATGAAGATATTAGACTATTTTATGATTGCACATGGTAAAGAATGTGAATAAAGGCTCTTTTCCTATTTCAAAAGTTTTAGTTTTCGAGGGTAATAGCTACGTATGTTGAAAAAATGAAGATATTAGACTATTTTATGATTGCAAATGGTAAAGAATGTGATTAAAGGCTCTTTTCCTATTTCAAAAGTTTTAGTTTTCGAGGGTAATAGCTATGTCTGTGGAAAAACTGAAGATATTAGACTATTTTATGTTTGCACATGGTAAAGAATGTGATTAAAGGCTCTTTTCCTATTTCAAAAGTTTTAGTTTTCGAGGGTAATAGCTACGTATGTTGAAAAAATGAAGATAATAGACTATTTTATGATTGCAAATGGTAAAGAATGTGAATAAAGGCTCTTTTCCTATGTCAAAAGTTTTAGTTTTCGAGGGTAATAGCTACGTATGTTGAAAAAAAGAAGATATTAGACTATTTTATGATTGCAAATGGTAAAGAATTTGATTAAAGGCTCTTTTCCTATTTCAAAAGTTTTAGTTTTCGAGGGTAATAGCTACGTATGTTGACAAAATGAAGATAGTAGACTATTTTATGATTGCAAATGGTAAAGAATGTGATTAAAGGCTCTTTTCCTAATTGAAAAGTTTTAGTTTTCGAGGGTAATAGCTACGTATGTTGAAAAAATGAAGATATTAGACTATTTTATGATTGCACATGGTAAAGAATGTGATTAAAGGCTCTTTTCCTATTTCAAAAGTTTTAGGTTTCGAGGGTAATAGCTACGTATGTTGAAAAAATGAAGATATTAGACTATTTTATGATTGCAAATGGTAAAGAATGTGAGTAAAGGCTCTTTTCCTATGTCAAAAGTTTTAGTTTTCGAGGGTAATAGCTACGTATGTTGAAAAAATGAAGATATTAGACTATTTTATGATTGCAAATGATAAAGAATGTGATTAAAGGCTCTTTTCCTATTTCAAAAGTTTTAGTTTTTGAGGGTAATAGCTATGTCTATGGAAAAAATGAAGATATTAGACTATTTTATGATTGCACATGGTAAAGAATGTGATTAAAGGCTCTTTTCCTATTTCAAAAGTTTTAGTTTTCGAGGGTAATAGCTACGTATGTTGAAAAAATGAAGATATTAGACTATTTTATGATTGCAAATTGTAAAGAATGTGATTAAAGGCTCTTTTCCTATGTCAAAAGTTTTAGTTTTCGAGGGTAATAGCTACGTATGTTGAAAAAATGAAGATATTAGACTATTTTATGATTGCAAATGGTAAAGAATGTGATTAAAGGCTCTTTTCCTATTTCAAAAGTTTTAGTTTTCGAGGGTAATAGCTACGTATGTTGAAAAAATGAATATATTAGACTATTTTATGATTGCAAATGGTAAAGAATGTGATTAAAGGCTCTTTTCCTATGTCAAAAGTTTTAGTTTTCGAGGGTAATAGCTACGTATGTTGAAAAAATGAAGATATTAGACAATTTTATGATTGCACATGGTAAAGAATGTGATTAAAGGCTCTTTTCCTATGTCAAAAGTTCTAGTTTTCGAGGGTAATAGCTACGTATGTTGAAAAAATGAGGATATTAGACAATTTTATGATTGCACATGGTAAAGAATGTGATTAAAGGCTCTTTTCCTATTTCAAAAGTTTTAGTTTTCGAGGGTAATAGCTACGTATGTTGAAAAAATGAAGATATTAGACTATTTTATGATTGCAAATGGTAAAGAATGTGATTCAAGGCTCTTTTCCTATATCAAAAGTTTTAGTTTTCGAGGGTAATAGCTACGTATGTTGAAAAAATGAAGATATAAAACTATTTAATGATTGCAAATGGTAGAGAATGTGATTAAAGGCTCTTTTCCTATGTCAAAAGTTTTAGTTTTCGAGGGTAATAGCTACGTATGTTGAAAAAATGAAGATATTAGACTATTTTATGATTGCAAATGGTAAAGAATGTGATTAAAGGCTCTTTTCCTATGTCAAAAGTTTTAGTTTTCGAGGGTAATAGCTACATATGTTAAAAAATGAAGATATTAGACTATTTTGTTATTGCAAATGGTAAAGAATGTGATTAAAGGCTCTTTTCCTATGTCAAAAGTTTTAGTTTTCGAGGGTAATAGCTACGTATGTTGAAAAAATGAAGATATTAGACTATTTTATGATTGCAAATGGTAAAGAATGTGATTAAAGGCCCTTTTCCTATGTCAAAACTTTTAGTTTTCGAGGGTAATAGCTACATATTTTGAAATAATGAAGATATTAGACTATTTTATGATTGCAAATGGTAAAGAATGTGATTAAAGGCTCTTTTCCTTTTTCAAAAGTTTTAGTTTTCGAGGGTAATAGCTATGTCTGTGGAAAAAATGAAGATATTAGACTATTTTATGATTGCACATGGTAAAGAATGTGATTAAAGGCTCTTTTCCTATGTCAAAAGTTTTAGTTTTCGAGGGTAATAGCTACGTATGTTGAAAAAATGAAGATATTAGACTATTTTATGATTGCAAATGGTAAAGAATGTGATTAAAGGCTCTTTTCCTATTTCAAAAGTTTTAGTTTTCGAGGGTAATAGCTACGTATGTTGAAAAAATGAAGATATTAGACTATTTTATGATTGCAAATGGTAAAGAATGTGATTAAAGGCTCTTTTCCTATTTCAAAAGTTTTAGTTTTCAAGGGTAATAGCTACGTATGTTGAAAAAATGAAGATACTAGACTATTTTATGATTGCAAATGGTAAAGAATGTGATTAAAGGCTCTTTTCCTATGTCAAAAGTTTTAGTTTTCGAGGGTAATAGCTACGTACATTGAAAAAATGAAGATATTAGACTATTTTGTGATTGCAAATGGTAAAGAATGTGATTAAAGGCTCTTTTCCTATGTCAAAAGTTTTAGTTTTCGAGGGTAATAGCTAAGTATGTTGAAAAAATGAAGATATTAGACTATTTTATGATTGCAAATGGTAAAGAATGTGATTAAAGGCTCTTTTCCTATGTCAAAAGTTTTAGTTTTCGAGGGTAATAGCTACGTATGTTGAAAAAATGAAGATATTAGACTATTTTATGATTGCACATGGTAAAGAATGTGATTAAAGGCTCTTTTCCTATTTCAAAAGTTTTAGGTTTCGAGGGTAATAGCTACGTATGTTGAAAAAATGAAGATATTAGACTATTTTATGATTGCAAATGGTAAGGAATGTGAGTAAAGGCTCTTTTCCTATGTCAAAAGTTTTAGTTTTCGAGGGTAATAGCTACGTATGTTGAAAAAATGAAGATATTAGACTATTTTATGATTGCAAATGATAAAGAATGTGATTAAAGGCTATTTTCCAATTTCAAAAGTTTTAGTTTTTGAGGGTAATAGCTATGTCTATGGAAAAAATGAAGATATTAGACTATTTTATGATTGCACATGGTAAAGAATGTGATTAAAGGCTCTTTTCCTATTTCAAAAGTTTTAGTTTTCGAGGGTAATAGCTACGTATGTTGAAAAAATGAAGATATTAGACTATTTTATGATTGCAAATTGTAAAGAATGTGATTAAAGGCTCTTTTCCTATGTCAAAAGTTTTAGTTTTCGAGGGTAATAGCTACGTATGTTGAAAAAATGAAGATATTAGACTATTTTATGATTGCAAATGGTAAAGAATGTGATTAAAGGCTCTTTTCCTATTTCAAAAGTTTTAGTTTTCGAGGTTAATAGCTACGTATGTTGAAAAAATGAATATATTAGACTATTTTATGATTGCAAATGGTAAAGAATGTGATTAAAGGCTCTTTTCCTATGTCAAAAGTTTTAGTTTTCGAGGGTAATAGCTACGTATGTTGAAAAAATGAAGATATTAGACAATTTAATCATTGCACATGGTAAAGAATGTGATTAAAGGCTCTTTTCCTATGTCAAAAGTTTTAGTTTTCGAGGGTAATAGCTACGTATGTTGAAAAAATGAGGATATTAGACAATTTTATGATTGCACATGGTAAAGAATGTGATTAAAGGCTCTTTTCCTATTTCAAAAGTTTTAGTTTTCGAGGGTAATAGCTACGTATGTTGAATAAATGAAGATATTAGACTATTTTATGATTGCAAATGGTAAAGAATGTGATTCAAGGCTCTTTTCCTATATCAAAAGTTTTAGTTTTCGAGGATAATAGCTACGTATGTTGAAAAAAAGAAGATATAAGACTATTTTATGATTGCAAATGGTAGAGAATGTGATTAAAGGCTCTTTTCCTATGTCAAAAGTTTTAGTTTTCGAGGGTAATAGCTACGTATGTTGAAAAAATGAAGATATTAGACTATTTTATGATTGCAAATGGTAAAGAATGTGATTAAAGGCTCTTTTCCTATGTCAAAAGTTTTAGTTTTCGAGGATAATAGCTACATATGTTGAAAAAATGAAGATATTAGACTATTTTGTTATTGCAAATGGTAAAGAATGTGATTAAAGGCTCTTTTCCTATGTCAAAAGTTTTAGTTTTCGAGGGTAATAGCTACGTATGTTGAAAAAATGAAGATATTAGACTATTTTATGATTGCAAATGGTAAAGAATGTGATTAAAGGCCCTTTTCCTATGTCAAAACTTTTAGTTTTCGAGGGTAATAGCTACATATGTTGAAATAATGAAGA
>NW_027064249.1:0-27272 GCF_032884065.1 Artemia franciscana
TTAATCACATTCTTTACCATTTGCAATCATAAAATAGTCTAATATCTTCATTTTTCCCACGGACATAGCTATTACCCTCGAAAACTAAAACTTTTGAAATTGGAAAAGAGCCTTTAATCACATTCTTTACCATTTGCAATCATAAAATGGTCTAATATCCTCATTTTTTCTTAATACGTAGCTATTACCCTCGAAAACTAAAACTTCTGAAATAGGAAAATTGCCTTTAATCACATTCTTTACCATGTGCAATCATAAAATAGTCTAATATCTTCATTTTTTCAACATACGTAGCTATTACCCTCGAAAACTAAAACTTTTGAAATAGGAAAAGAGCCTTTAATCACATTCTTTACCATTTGCAATCATAAAATAGTCTAATATCTTCATTTTTTCCACATACGTAGCTATTACCCTCAAAAACTAAAACTTTTGAAATAGGAAAAGAGCCTTTAATCACATTCTTTACCATGTGCAATCATAAAATTGTCTAATATCTTCATTTTTTCAACATACGTAGCTATTACCCTCGAAAACTAAAACTTTTGAAATAGGAAAAGAGCCTTTAATCACATTGTTTACCATGTGCAATCATAAAATTGTCTAATATCTTCATTTTTTCAACATACGTAGCTATTACCCTCGAAAACTAAAACTTTTGAAATAGGAAAAGAACCTTTAATCACATTCTTTACCATGTGCAATCATAAAATAGTCTAATATCTTCATTTTTTCCACAGACCTAGCTATTACCCTCGAAAACTAAAACTTTTGAAATAGGAAAAGAGCCTTTATTCACATTCTTTACTATTTGCAATCATAAAATAGTCTAATATCTTCATTTTTTCAAAATACGTAGCTATTACCCTCGAAAACTAAATCTTTTGACATAGGAAAAGAGCCTTTAATCACATTCTTTACCACTTGCAATCATAAAATAGTCTAATATCTTCATTTTTTCAACATACGTAGCTATTACCCTCGAAAACTAAAACTTTTGAAATAGGAAAAGAGCCTTTAATCACATTCTTTACCATGTGCAATCATAAAATTGTCTAATATCTTCATTTTTTCCACGGACAAAGCTATTACCCTCAAAAACTAAAACTTTTGACATAGGAAAAGAGCCTTTAATCACATTCTTTACCATGTGCAATCATAAAATAGTCTAATATCTTCATTTTTTCCACAGATATAGCTATTACCCTCGAAAACTAAAAGTTTTGAAATAGGAAAAGAGCCTTTAATCACATTCTTTACCATGTGCAATCATAAAATAGTCTAATATCTTCATTTTTTCCACAAAAAAAGCTATTACCCTCGAAAACTAAAACTTTTGACATAGAAAAAGAGCTTTTAATCACATTCTTTACCATTTGCAATCATAAAATGGTCTAATATCTTCATTTTTTCAACATACGTAGCTATTACCCTCGAAAACTAAAACTTTTAAAATAGGAAAAGAGCCTTTAATTACATTCTTTACCATTTGCAATCATAAAATAGTCTAATATCTTCTTTTTTTTCAACATACGTAGCTATTACCCCCGAAAACTAAAACTTTTGAAATAGGAAAAGAGCCTTTAATCACATTCTTTACCATGTGCAATCATAAAATTGTCTAATATCTTCATTTTTTCAAAATACGTAGCTATTACCCTCGAAAACTAAAACTTTTGAAATAGGAAAAGAGCCTTTAATCACATTCTTTACCATTTGCAATCATAAAATAGTCTAATATCTTCATTTTTTCAACATACGTAGCTATTACCCTCGAAAACTAAAACTTTTGACATAGGAAAAGAGCCTTTAATCACATTCTTTACCATTTGCAATCATAAAATAGTCTAATATCTTCATTTTTTCAACATACGTAGCTATTACCCTCGAAAACTAAAACTTTTGAAATAGGAAAAGAGCCTTTAATCACATTCTTTACCATGTGCAATCATAAAATGTCTAATATCTTCATTTTTTCAACATACGTAGCTATTACCCTCGAAAACTAAAACTTTTGAAATAGGAAAAGAGCCTTTAATCACATTCTTTACCATGTGCAATCATAAAATGTCTAATATCTTCATTTTTTCCACTACAAAGCTATTACCCTCGAAAACTAAAACTTTTGAAATAGGAAAAGAGCCTTTAATCATATTCTTACCATTTGCAATCATAAAATAGTCTAATATCTTCATTTTTTCTACACAAAGCTATTACCCTCGAAAACTAAAACTTTTGACATAGGAAAAGAGCCTTTAATCACATTCTTTACCATGTGCAATCATAAAATAGTCTAATATCTTCATTTTTTCACATACAAAGCTATTACCCTCGAAAACTAAAACTTTTGACATAGGAAAAGAGCCTTTAATCACATTCTTTACCATGTGCAATCATAAAATAGTCTAATATCTTCATTTTTTCAAATACGTAGCTATTACCCTCGAAAACTAAAACTTTTGAAATAGGAAAAGAGCCTTTAATCACATTCTTTACCATGTGCAATCATAAAATAGTCTAATATCTTCATTTTTTCAACATACGTAGCTATTACCCTCGAAAACTAAAACTTTTGAAATAGGAAAAGAGCCTTTAATCACATTCTTTACCATGTGCAATCATAAAATGTCTAATATCTTCATTTTTTCAACATACTAGCTATTACCCTCGAAAACTAAAACTTTTGAAATAGGAAAAGAGCCTTTAATCACATTCTTTACCATTTGCAATCATAAAATAGTCTAATATCTTCATTTTTTCCACTGACAAAGCTATTACCCTCGAAAACTAAAACTTTTGAAATAGGAAAAGAGCCTTTAATCACATTCTTTACCATGTGCAATCATAAAATTGTCTAATATCTTCATTTTTTCAACATACGTAGCTATTACCCTCGAAAACTAAAACTTTTGAAATAGGAAAAGAGCCTTTAATCACATTCTTTACCATGTGCAATCATAAAATAGTCTAATATCTTCATTTTTTCAACATACGTAGCTATTACCCTCGAAAACTAAAACTTTTGAATAGGAAAAGAGCCTTTAATCACATTCTTTACCATTTGCAATCATAAAATAGTCTAATATCTTCATTTTTTCAACATACGTAGCTATTACCCTCGAAAACTAAAACTTTTGAAATAGGAAAAGAGCCTTTAATCACATTCTTTACCATTGCAATCATAAAATTGTCTAATATCTTCATTTTTTCAACATACGTAGCTATTACCCTCGAAAACTAAAACTTTTGAAATAGGAAAAGAGCCTTTAATCACATTCTTTACCATGTGCAATCATAAAATTGTCTAATATCTTCATTTTTTCAACATACGTAGCTATTACCCTCGAAAACTAAAACTTTTGAAATAGGAAAAGAGCCTTTAATCACATTCTTTACCATGTGCAATCATAAAATAGTCTAATATCTTCATTTTTTCAACATACGTAGCTATTACCCTCGAAAACTAAAACTTTTGAAATAGGAAAAGAGCCTTTAATCACATTCTTTACCATGTGCAATCATAAAATAGTCTAATATCTTCATTTTTTCCACAGACAAAGCTATTACCCTCGAAAACTAAAACTTTTGAAATAGGAAAAGAGCCTTTAATCACATTCTTTACCATTGCAATCATAAAATAGTCTAATATCTTCATTTTTTCAACATACGTAGCTATTACCCTCGAAAACTAAAACTTTTGAAATAGGAAAAGAGCCTTTAATCACATTCTTTACCATGTGCAATCATAAAATTGTCTAATATCTTCATTTTTTCAACATAAGCTATTACCCTCGAAAACTAAAACTTTTGAAATAGGAAAAGAGCCTTTAATCACATTCTTTACCATGTGCAATCATAAAATAGTCTAATATCTTCATTTTTTCAACATACGTAGCTATTACCCTCGAAAACTAAAACTTTTGACATAGGAAAAGAGCCTTTAATCACATTCTTTACCATTTGCAATCATAAAATAGTCTAATATCTTCATTTTTTCAAATACGTAGCTATTACCCTCGAAAACTAAAACTTTTGACATAGGAAAAGAGCCTTTAATCACATTCTTTACCATTTGCAATCATAAAATAGTCTAATATCTTCATTTTTTCAACATACGTAGCTATTACCCTCGAAAACTAAAACTTTTGAATAGGAAAAGAGCCTTTAATCACATTCTTTACCATTTGCAATCATAAAATAGTCTAATATCTTCATTTTTTCACATACGTAGCTATTACCCTCGAAAACTAAAACTTTTGAAATAGGAAAAGAGCCTTTAATCACATTCTTTACCATTGCAATCATAAAATAGTCTAATATCTTCATTTTTTCAACATACGTAGCTATTACCCTCGAAAACTAAAACTTTTGAAATAGGAAAAGAGCCTTTAATCACATTCTTTACCATTTGCAATCATAAAATAGTCTAATATCTTCATTTTTTCAACATACGTAGCTATTACCCTCGAAAACTAAAACTTTTGAAATAGGAAAAGAGCCTTTAATCACATTCTTTACCATTTGCAATCATAAAATAGTCTAATATCTTCATTTTTTCCACAGACAAAGCTATTACCCTCGAAAACTAAAACTTTTGACATAGGAAAAGAGCCTTTAATCACATTCTTTACCATGTGCAATCATAAAATAGTCTAATATCTTCATTTTTTCAACATACGTAGCTATTACCCTCGAAAACTAAAACTTTTGAAATAGGAAAAGAGCCTTTAATCACATTCTTTACCATGTGCAATCATAAAATAGTCTAATATCTTCATTTTTTCCACAGACAAAGCTATTACCCTCGAAAACTAAAACTTTTGACATAGGAAAAGAGCCTTTAATCACATTCTTTACCATTTGCAATCATAAAATAGTCTAATATCTTCATTTTTTCAACATACGTAGCTATTACCCTCGAAAACTAAAACTTTTGAAATAGGAAAAGAGCCTTTAATCACATTCTTTACCATTTGCAATCATAAAATAGTCTAATATCTTCATTTTTTCAACATACGTAGCTATTACCCCCGAAAACTAAAACTTTTGAAATAGGAAAAGAGCCTTTAATCACATTCTTTACCATGTGCAATCATAAAATTGTCTAATATCTTCATTTTTTCAAAAACGTAGCTATTACCCTCGAAAACTAAAACTTTTGAAATAGGAAAAGAGCCTTTAATCACATTCTTTACCATTTGCAATCATAAAATAGTCTAATATCTTCATTTTTTCAACATACGTAGCTATTACCCTCGAAAACTAAAACTTTTGAAATAGGAAAAGAGCCTTTAATCACCTTCTTTACCATGTGCAATCATAAAATAGTCTAATATCTTCATTTTTTCAACATACGTAGCTATTACCCTCGAAAACTAAAACTTTTGACATAGGAAAAGAGCCTTTAATCACATTCTTTACCATTTGCAATCATAAAATAGTCTAATATCTTCATTTTTTCAAGATAAAGCTATTACCCTCGAAAACTAAAACTTTTGAATAGGAAAAGAGCCTTTAATCACATTCTTTACCATGTGCAATCATAAAATAGTCTAATATCTTCATTTTTTCAACAGACGTAGCTATTACCCTCGAAAACTAAAACTTTTGACATAGGAAAAGAGCCTTTAATCACATTCTTTACCATTTGCAATCATAAAATAGTCTAATATCTTCATTTTTTCAACATACGTAGCTATTACCCTCGAAAACTAAAACTTTTGACATAGGAAAAGAGCCTTTAATCACATTCTTTACCATGTGCAATCATAAAATAGTCTAATATCTTCATTTTTTCAACATACGTAGCTATTACCCTCGAAAACTAAAACTTTTGACATAGGAAAAGAGCCTTTAATCACATTCTTTATGACTTTTGAAAAAGGAAAAGGGCCTTTAATCACATTCTTTACCATTTGCAATCATAAAATAGTCTAATATCTTCATTTTTTCAACATACGTAGCTATTACCCTCGAAAACTAAAACTTTTGAAATAGGAAAAGAGCCTTTAATCACATTCTTTACCATTGCAATCATAAAATAGTCTAATATCTTCATTTTTTCAACATACGTAGCTATTACCCTCGAAAACTAAAACTTTTGAAATAGGAAAAGAGCCTTTAATCACATTCTTTACCATGTGCAATCATAAAATAGTCTAATATCTTCATTTTTTCAACATACGTAGCTATTACCCTCGAAAACTAAAACTTTTGAATAGGAAAAGAGCCTTTAATCACATTCTTTACCATTGCAATCATAAAATAGTCTAATATCTTCATTTTTTCAACATACGTAGCTATTACCCTCGAAAACTAAAACTTTTGAAATAGGAAAAGAGCCTTTAATCACATTCTTTACCATGTGCAATCATAAAATTGTCTAATATCTTCATTTTTTCCACAGACAAAGCTATTACCCTCGAAAACTAAAACTTTTGAAATAGGAAAAGAGCCTTTAATCACATTCTTTACCATTTGCAATCATAAAATAGTCTAATATCTTCATTTTTTCAACATACGTAGCTATTACCCTCGAAAACTAAAACTTTTGACATAGGAAAAGAGCCTTTAATCACATTCTTTACCATTTGCAATCATAAAATAGTCTAATATCTTCATTTTTTCAACATACGTAGCTATTACCCTCGAAAACTAAAACTTTTGACATAGGAAAAGAGCCTTTAATCACATTCTTTACCATTTGCAATCCTAAAATAGTCTAATATCTTCATTTTTTCAACATACGTAGCTATCACCCTCGAAAACTAAAACTTTTGAAATAGGAAAAGAGCCTTTAATCACATTCTTTACCATGTGCAATCATAAAATAGTCTAATATCTTCATTTTTTCAACATACGTAGCTATTACCCTCGAAAACTAAAACTTTTGAAATAGGAAAAGAGCCTTTAATCACATTCTTTACCATTTGCAATCATAAAATAGTCTAATATCTTCATTTTTTCAACATACGTAGCTATTACCCTCGAAAACTAAAACTTTTGAAATAGGAAAAGAGCCTTTAATCACATTCTTTACCATTTGCAATCATAAAATAGTCTAATATCTTCATTTTTTCAACATACGTAGCTATTACCCTCGAAAACTAAAACTTTTGAAATAGGAAAAGAGCCTTTAATCACATTCTTTACCATGTGCAATCATAAAATAGTCTAATATCTTCATTTTTTCAACATACGTAGCTATTACCCTCGAAAACTAAAACTTTTGAAATAGGAAAAGAGCCTTTAATCACATTCTTTACCATGTGCAATCATAAAATAGTCTAATATCTTCATTTTTTCAACATACGTAGCTATTACCCTCGAAAACTAAAACTTTTGAAATAGGAAAAGAGCCTTTAATCACATTCTTTACCATTTGCAATCATAAAATAGTCTAATATCTTCATTTTTTCAACATACGTAGCTATTACCCTCGAAAACTAAAACTTTTGAAATAGGAAAAGAGCCTTTAATCACATTCTTTACCATTTGCAATCATAAAATAGTCTAATATCTTCATTTTTTCAACATACGTAGCTATTACCCTCGAAAACTAAAACTTTTGACATAGGAAAAGAGCCTTTAATCACATTCTTTACCATTTGCAATCATAAAATAGTCTAATATCTTCATTTTTTCAACATACGTAGCTATTACCCTCGAAAACTAAAACTTTTGAAATAGGAAAAGAGCCTTTAATCACATTCTTTACCATTTGCAATCATAAAATAGTCTAATATCTTCATTTTTTCAACATACGTAGCTATTACCCTCGAAAACTAAAACTTTTGAAATAGGAAAAGAGCCTTTAATCACATTCTTTACCATGTGCAATCATAAAATTGTCTAATATCTTCATTTTTTCAACATACGTAGCTATTACCCTCGAAAACTAAAACTTTTGAAATAGGAAAAGAGCCTTTAATCACATTCTTTACCATTTGCAATCATAAAATAGTCTAATATCTTCATTTTTTCAACATACGTAGCTATTACCCTCGAAAACTAAAACTTTTGAAATAGGAAAAGAGCCTTTAATCACATTCTTTACCATTTGCAATCATAAAATAGTCTAATATCTTCATTTTTTCAACATACGTAGCTATTACCCTCGAAAACTAAAACTTTTGAAATAGGAAAAGAGCCTTTAATCACATTCTTTACCATTTGCAATCATAAAATAGTCTAATATCTTCATTTTTTCAACATACGTAGCTATTACCCTCGAAAACTAAAACTTTTGAATAGGAAAAGAGCCTTTAATCACATTCTTTACCATTTGCAATCATAAAATAGTCTAATATCTTCATTTTTTCACAGACGTAGCTATTACCCTCGAAAACTAAAACTTTTGAAATAGGAAAAGAGCCTTTAATCACATTCTTTACCATGTGCAATCATAAAATAGTCTAATATCTTCATTTTTTCAACATACGTAGCTATTACCCTCGAAAACTAAAACTTTTGAAATAGGAAAAGAGCCTTTAATCACATTCTTTACCATGTGCAATCATAAAATAGTCTAATATCTTCATTTTTTCAACATACGTAGCTATTACCCTCGAAAACTAAAACTTTTGAAATAGGAAAAGAGCCTTTAATCACATTCTTTACCATTTGCAATCATAAAATAGTCTAATATCTTCATTTTTTCAACATACGTAGCTATTACCCTCGAAAACTAAAACTTTTGAAATAGGAAAAGAGCCTTTAATCACATTCTTTACCATGTGCAATCATAAAATAGTCTAATATCTTCATTTTTTCAACATACGTAGCTATTACCCTCGAAAACTAAAACTTTTGAAATAGGAAAAGAGCCTTTAATCACATTCTTTACCATTTGCAATCATAAAATAGTCTAATATCTTCATTTTTTCAACATACGTAGCTATTACCCTCGAAAACTAAAACTTTTGACATAGGAAAAGAGCCTTTAATCACATTCTTTACCATTTGCAATCATAAAATAGTCTAATATCTTCATTTTTTCAACATACGTAGCTATTACCCTCGAAAACTAAAACTTTTGACATAGGAAAAGAGCCTTTAATCACATTCTTTACCATTTGCAATCATAAAATAGTCTAATATCTTCATTTTTTCAACATACGTAGCTATTACCCTCGAAAACTAAAACTTTTGACATAGGAAAAGAGCCTTTAATCACATTCTTTACCATGTGCAATCATAAAATTGTCTAATATCTTCATTTTTTCCACAGTCAAAGCTATTACCCTCGAAAACTAAAACTTTTGAAATAGGAAAAGAGCCTTTAATCACATTCTTTACCATTTGCAATCATAAAATAGTCTAATATCTTCATTTTTTCAACATACGTAGCTATTACCCTCGAAAACTAAAACTTTTGACATAGGAAAAGAGCCTTTAATCACATTCTTTACCATTTGCAATCATAAAATAGTCTAATATCTTCATTTTTTCAACATACGTAGCTATTACCCTCGAAAACTAAAACTTTTGACATAGGAAAAGAGCCTTTAATCACATTCTTTACCATTTGCAATCATAAAATAGTCTAATATCTTCATTTTTTCAACATACGTAGCTATTACCCTCGAAAACTAAAACTTTTGAAATAGGAAAAGAGCCTTTAATCACATTCTTTACCATGTGCAATCATAAAATAGTCTAATATCTTCATTTTTTCAACATACGTAGCTATTACCCTCGAAAACTAAAACTTTTGAAATAGGAAAAGAGCCTTTAATCACATTCTTTACCATTTGCAATCATAAAATAGTCTAATATCTTCATTTTTTCAACATACGTAGCTATTACCCTCGAAAACTAAAACTTTTGAAATAGGAAAAGAGCCTTTAATCACATTCTTTACCATTTGCAATCATAAAATAGTCTAATATCTTCATTTTTTCAACATACGTAGCTATTACCCTCGAAAACTAAAACTTTTGACATAGGAAAAGAGCCTTTAATCACATTCTTTACCATTTGCAATCATAAAATAGTCTAATATCTTCATTTTTTCAACATACGTAGCTATTACCCTCGAAAACTAAAACTTTTGACATAGGAAAAGAGCCTTTAATCACATTCTTTACCATTTGCAATCATAAAATAGTCTAATATCTTCATTTTTTCAACATACGTAGCTATTACCCTCGAAAACTAAAACTTTTGAAATAGGAAAAGAGCCTTTAATCACATTCTTTACCATGTGCAATCATAAAATTGTCTAATATCTTCATTTTTTCAACATACGTAGCTATTACCCTCGAAAACTAAAACTTTTGAAATAGGAAAAGAGCCTTTAATCACATTCTTTACCATTTGCAATCATAAAATAGTCTAATATCTTCATTTTTTTAACATACTTAGCTATTACCCTCGAAAACTAAAACTTTTGAAATAGGAAAAGAGCCTTTAATCACATTCTTTACCATTTGCAATCATAAAATAGTCTAATATCTTCATTTTTTCAACATACGTAGCTATTACCCTCGAAAACTAAAACTTTTGAAATAGGAAAAGAGCCTTTAATCAGATTCTTTACCATGTGCAATCATAAAATTGTCTAATATCTTCATTTTTTCAACATACGTAGCTATTACCCTCGAAAACTAAAACTTTTGAAATAGGAAAACAACCTTTAATCACATTCTTTACCATGTGCAATCATAAAATTGTCTAATATCTTCATTTTTTCCACAGACATAGCTATTACCCTCGAAAACTAAAAGTTTTGAAATAGGAAAAGAGCCTTTAATCACATTATTATCATTTACAATCATAAAATAGTCTAATATCTTTATTTTTTCAACATACGTAGCTATTACCCTCGAAAACTAAAACTTTTGACATAGGAAAAGAGCCTTTAATCACATTCTTTACCATTTGCAATCATAAAATAGTCTAATATCTTCATTTTTTCAACATACGTAGCTATTACCCTCGAAAACTAAAACTTTTGAAATAGGAAAAGAGCCTTTAATCACATTCTTTACCATTTGCAATCATAAAATAGTCTAATATCTTCATTTTTTCAACATACGTAGCTATTACCCTCGAAAACTAAAACTTTTGAAATAGAAAAAGAGTCTTTAATCACATTCTTTACCATTTGCAATCATAAAATAGTCTAATATCTTCATTTTTTCAACATACGTAGCTATTACCCTCGAAAAACTAAAACTTTTGAAATAGGAAAAGAGCCTTTAATCACATTCTTTACCATGTGCAATCATAAAATAGTCTAATATCTTCATTTTTTCAACATACGTAGCTATTACCCTCGAAAACTAAAACTTTTGAAATAGGAAAAGAGCCTTTAATCACATTCTTTACCATTTGCAATCATAAAATAGTCTAATATCTTCATTTTTTCAACATACGTAGCTATTACCCTCGAAAACTAAAAGTTTTGAAATAGGAAAAGAGCCTTTAATCACATTCTTTACCATGTGCAATCATAAAATTGTCTAATATCTTCATTTTTTCAACATACGTAGCTATTACCCTCGAAAACTAAAACTTTTGAAATAGGAAAAGAGCCTTTAATCACATTCTTTACCATTTGCAATCATAAAATAGTCTAATATCTTCATTTTTTCAACATACGTAGCTATTACCCTCGAAAACTAAAACTTTTGACATAGGAAAAGAGCCTTTAATCACATTCTTTACCATTTGCAATCATAAAATAGTCTAATATCTTCATTTTTTCAACATACGTAGCTATTACCCTCGAAAACTAAAACTTTTGAATAGGAAAAGAGCCTTTAATCACATTCTTTACCATTTGCAATCATAAAATAGTCTAATATCTTCATTTTTTCAACATACGTAGCTATTACCCTCGAAAACTAAAACTTTTGAAATAGGAAAAGAGCCTTTAATCACATTCTTTACCATGTGCAATCATAAAATTGTCTAATATCTTCATTTTTTCAACATACGTAGCTATTACCCTCGAAAACTAAAACTTTTGAATAGGAAAAGAGCCTTTAATCACATTCTTTACCATTTGCAATCATAAAATAGTCTAATATCTTCATTTTTTCAACATACGTAGCTATTACCCTCGAAAACTAAAACTTTTGAAATAGGAAAAGAGCCTTTAATCACATTCTTTACCATGTGCAATCATAAAATTGTCTAATATCTTCATTTTTTCAACATACGTAGCTATTACCCTCGAAAACTAAAACTTTTGAAATAGGAAAAGAGCCTTTAATCACATTCTTTACCATTTGCAATCATAAAATAGTCTAATATCTTCATTTTTTCAACATACGTAGCTATTACCCTCGAAAACTAAAACTTTTGACATAGGAAAAGAGCCTTTAATCACATTCTTTACCATTTGCAATCATAAAATAGTCTAATATCTTCATTTTTTCAACATACGTAGCTATTACCCTCGAAAACTAAAACTTTTGACATAGGAAAAGAGCCTTTAATCACATTCTTTACCATTTGCAATCATAAAATAGTCTAATATCTTCATTTTTTCAACATACGTAGCTATTACCCTCGAAAACTAAAACTTTTGAATAGGAAAAGAGCCTTTAATCACATTCTTTACCATTGCAATCATAAAATAGTCTAATATCTTCATTTTTTCCACAGTAAAGCTATTACCCTCGAAAACTAAAACTTTTGAAATAGGAAAAGAGCCTTTAATCACATTCTTTACCATATGCAATCATAAAATAGTCTAATATCTTCATTTTTTCAACATACGTAGCTATTACCCTCGAAAACTAAAACTTTTGACATAGGAAAAGAGCCTTTAATCACATTCTTTACCATTTGCAATCATAAAATAGTCTAATATCTTCATTTTTTCAACATACGTAGCTATTACCCTCGAAAACTAAAACTTTTGACATAGGAAAAGAGCCTTTAATCACATTCTTTACCATTTGCAATCATAAAATAGTCTAATATCTTCATTTTTTCAACATACGTAGCTATTACCCTCGAAAACTAAAACTTTTGAAATAGGAAAAGAGCCTTTAATCACATTCTTTACCATTTGCAATCATAAAATAGTCTAATATCTTCATTTTTTTAACATACGTAGCTATTACCCTCGAAAACTAAAACTTTTGAAATAGGAAAAGAGCCTTTAATCACATTCTTTACCATTTGCAATCATAAAATAGTCTAATATCTTCATTTTTTCAACATACGTAGCTATTACCCTCGAAAACTAAAACTTTTGAAATAGGAAAAGAGCCTTTAATCACATTCTTTACCATGTGCAATCATAAAATTGTCTAATATCTTCATTTTTTCAACATACGTAGCTATTACCCTCGAAAACTAAAACTTTTGAAATAGGAAAAGAGCCTTTAATCACATTCTTTACCATGTGCAATCATAAAATTGTCTAATATCTTCATTTTTTCAACATACGTAGCTATTACCCTCGAAAACTAAAACTTTTGAAATAGGAAAAGAGCCTTTAATCACATTCTTTACCATTTACAATCATAAAATAGTCTAATATCTTCATTTTTTCAACATACGTAGCTATTACCCTCGAAAACTAAAACTTTTGAAATAGGAAAAGAGCCTTTAATCACATTCTTTACCATTTGCAATCATAAAATAGTCTAATATCTTCATTTTTTCAACATACGTAGCTATTACCCTCGAAAACTAAAACTTTTGAAATAGGAAAAGAGCCTTTAATCACATTCTTTACCATTTGCAATCATAAAATAGTCTAATATCTTCATTTTTTCAACATACGTAGCTATTACCCTCGAAAACTAAAACTTTTGAAATAGGAAAAGAGCCTTTAATCACATTCTTTACCATTTGCAATCATAAAATAGTCTAATATCTTCATTTTTTCAACATACGTAGCTATTACCCTCGAAAACTAAAACTTTTGAAATAGGAAAAGAGCCTTTAATCACATTCTTTACCATGTGCAATCATAAAATAGTCTAATATCTTCATTTTTTCAACATACGTAGCTATTACCCTCGAAAACTAAAACTTTTGAAATAGGAAAAGAGCCTTTAATCACATTCTTTACCATTTGCAATCATAAAATAGTCTAATATCTTCATTTTTTCAACATACGTAGCTATTACCCTCGAAAACTAAAAGTTTTGAAATAGGAAAAGAGCCTTTAATCACATTCTTTACCATTTGCAATCATAAAATAGTCTAATATCTTCATTTTTTCAACATACGTAGCTATTACCCTCGAAAACTAAAACTTTTGACATAGGAAAAGAGCCTTTAATCACATTCTTTACCATTTGCAATCATAAAATAGTCTAATATCTTCATTTTTTCAACATACGTAGCTATTACCCTCGAAAACTAAAACTTTTGAAATAGGAAAAGAGCCTTTAATCACATTCTTTACCATTTGCAATCATAAAATAGTCTAATATCTTCATTTTTTCAACATACGTAGCTATTACCCTCGAAAACTAAAACTTTTGAAATAGGAAAAGAGCCTTTAATCACATTCTTTACCATTTGCAATCATAAAATAGTCTAATATCTTCATTTTTTCAACATACGTAGCTATTACCCTCGAAAACTAAAACTTTTGAAATAGGAAAAGAGCCTTTAATCACATTCTTTACCATTTGCAATCATAAAATAGTCTAATATCTTCATTTTTTCAACATACGTAGCTATTACCCTCGAAAACTAAAACTTTTGAAATAGGAAAAGAGCCTTTAATCACATTCTTTACCATTTGCAATCATAAAATAGTCTAATATCTTCATTTTTTCAACATACGTAGCTATTACCCTCGAAAACTAAAACTTTTGAAATAGGAAAAGAGCCTTTAATCACATTCTTTACAATGTGCAATCATAAAATTGTCTAATATCATCATTTTTTCAACATACGTAGCTATTACCCTCGAAAACTAAAAGTTTTGAAATAGGAAAAGAGCCTTTAATCACATTCTTTACCATTTGCAATCATAAAATAGTCTAATATCTTCATTTTTTCAAAATACGTAGCTATTACCCTCGAAAACTAAAACTTTTGACATAGGAAAAGAGCCTTTAATCACATTCTTTACCATTTGCAATCATAAAATAGTCTAATATCTTCATTTTTTCAACATACGTAGCTATTACCCTCGAAAACTAAAACTTTTGACATAGGAAAAGAGCCTTTAATCACATTCTTTACCATTTGCAATCATAAAATAGTCTAATATCTTCATTTTTTCAACATACGTAGCTATTACCCTCGAAAACTAAAACTTTTGAATAGGAAAAGAGCCTTTAATCACATTCTTTACCATTTGCAATCATAAAATAGTCTAATATCTTCATTTTTTCAACATACGTAGCTATTACCCTCGAAAACTAAAACTTTTGAAATAGGAAAAGAGCCTTTAATCACATTCTTTACCATTTGCAATCATAAAATAGTCTAATATCTTCATTTTTTCAACATACGTAGCTATTACCCTCGAAAACTAAAACTTTTGAAATAGGAAAAGAGCCTTTAATCACATTCTTTACCATTTGCAATCATAAAATAGTCTAATATCTTCATTTTTTCAACATACGTAGCTATTACCCTCGAAAACTAAAACTTTTGAATAGGAAAAGAGCCTTTAATCACATTCTTTACCATTTGCAATCATAAAATAGTCTAATATCTTCATTTTTTCAACATACGTAGCTATTACCCTCGAAAACTAAAACTTTTGACATAGGAAAAGAGCCTTTAATCACATTCTTTACCATTTGCAATCATAAAATAGTCTAATATCTTCATTTTTTCAACATACGTAGCTATTACCCTCGAAAACTAAAACTTTTGAATAGGAAAAGAGCCTTTAATCACATTCTTTACCATTTGCAATCATAAAATAGTCTAATATCTTCATTTTTTCAACATACGTAGCTATTACCCTCGAAAACTAAAACTTTTGAAATAGGAAAAGAGCCTTTAATCACATTCTTTACCATGTGCAATCATAAAATTGTCTAATATCTT
Organism: Artemia franciscana; assembly: GCF_032884065.1. Taxonomy (NCBI): domain Eukaryota; kingdom Metazoa; phylum Arthropoda; class Branchiopoda; order Anostraca; family Artemiidae; genus Artemia; species Artemia franciscana. The sequence goes on from NW_027064249.1 coordinate 15,988, forward strand.
CATTTTTTCAACATACGTAGCTATTACCCTCGAAAACTAAAACTTTTGAAATAGGAAAAGAGCCTTTAATCACATTCTTTACCATTTGCAATCATAAAATAGTCTAATATCTTCATTTTTTCAACATACGTAGCTATTACCCTCGAAAACTAAAACTTTTGACATAGGAAAAGAGCCTTTAATCACATTCTTTACCATTTGCAATCATAAAATAGTCTAATATCTTCATTTTTTCAACATACGTAGCTATTACCCTCGAAAACTAAAACTTTTGACATAGGAAAAGAGCCTTTAATCACATTCTTTACCATTTGCAATCATAAAATAGTCTAATATCTTCATTTTTTCAACATACGTAGCTATTACCCTCGAAAACTAAAACTTTTGAAATAGGAAAAGAGCCTTTAATCACATTCTTTACCATGTGCAATCATAAAATAGTCTAATATCTTCATTTTTTCAACATACGTAGCTATTACCCTCGAAAACTAAAACTTTTGAAATAGGAAAAGAGCCTTTAATCACATTCTTTACCATTTGCAATCATAAAATAGTCTAATATCTTCATTTTTTCAACATACTAGCTATTACCCTCGAAAACTAAAACTTTTGAAATAGGAAAAGAGCCTTTAATCACATTCTTTACCATTTGCAATCATAAAATAGTCTAATATCTTCATTTTTCCAACATACGTAGCTATTACCCTCGAAAACTAAAACTTTTGAAATAGGAAAAGAGCCTTTAATCACATTCTTTACCATGTGCAATCATAAAATTGTCTAATATCTTCATTTTTTCAACATACGTAGCTATTACCCTCGAAAACTAAAACTTTTGAAATAGGAAAAGAGCCTTTAATCACATTCTTTACCATGTGCAATCATAAAATTGTCTAATATCTTCATTTTTTCCACAGACATAGCTATTACCCTCGAAAACTAAAAGTTTTGAAATAGGAAAAGAGCCTTTAATCACATTCTTACCATTTGCAATCATAAAATAGTCTAATATCTTCATTTTTTCAACATACGTAGCTATTACCCTCGAAAACTAAAACTTTTGACATAGGAAAAGAGCCTTTAATCACATTCTTTACCATTTGCAATCATAAAATAGTCTAATATCTTCATTTTTTCAACATACGTAGCTATTACCCTCGAAAACTAAAACTTTTGAAATAGGAAAAGAGCCTTTAATCACATTCTTTACCATTTGCAATCATAAAATAGTCTAATATCTTCATTTTTTCAACATACGTAGCTATTACCCTCGAAAACTAAAACTTTTGAAATAGGAAAAGAGCCTTTAATCACATTCTTTACCATTTGCAATCATAAAATAGTCTAATATCTTCATTTTTTCAACATATATAGCTATTACCCTCGAAAACTAAAACTTTTGAAATAGGAAAAGAGCCTTTAATCACATTCTTTACCATGTGCAATCATAAAATAGTCTAATATCTTCATTTTTTCAACATACGTAGCTATTACCCTCGAAAACTAAAACTTTTGAAATAGGAAAAGAGCCTTTAATCACATTCTTTACCATTTGCAATCATAAAATAGTCTAATATCTTCATTTTTTCAACATACGTAGCTATTACCCTCGAAAACTAAAACTTTTGAAATAGGAAAAGAGCCTTTAATCACATTCTTTACCATTTGCAATCATAAAATAGTCTAATATCTTCATTTTTTCAACATACGTAGCTATTACCCTCGAAAACTAAAACTTTTGAAATAGGAAAAGAGCCTTTAATCACATTCTTTACCATTTGCAATCATAAAATAGTCTAATATCTTCATTTTTTCAACATACGTAGCTATTACCCTCGAAAACTAAAACTTTTGAAATAGGAAAAGAGCCTTTAATCACATTCTTTACCATTTGCAATCATAAAATAGTCTAATATCTTCATTTTTTCAACATACGTAGCTATTACCCTCGAAAACTAAAACTTTTGAAATAGGAAAAGAGCCTTTAATCACATTCTTTACCATTTGCAATCATAAAATAGTCTAATATCTTCATTTTTTCAACATACGTAGCTATTACCCTCGAAAACTAAAACTTTTGAAATAGGAAAAGAGCCTTTAATCACATTCTTTACCATTTGCAATCATAAAATAGTCTAATATCTTCATTTTTTCAACATACGTAGCTATTACCCTCGAAAACTAAAACTTTTGAAATAGGAAAAGAGCCTTTAATCACATTCTTTACCATGTGCAATCATAAAATTGTCTAATATCTTCATTTTTTCCACAGTAGCTATTACCCTCGAAAACTAAAACTTTTGAAATAGGAAAAGAGCCTTTAATCACATTCTTTACCATTTGCAATCATAAAATAGTCTAATATCTTCATTTTTTCAACATACGTAGCTATTACCCTCGAAAACTAAAACTTTTGACATAGGAAAAGAGCCTTTAATCACATTCTTTACCATTTGCAATCATAAAATAGTCTAATATCTTCATTTTTTCAACATACGTAGCTATTACCCTCGAAAACTAAAACTTTTGAAATAGGAAAAGAGCCTTTAATCACATTCTTTACCATTTGCAATCATAAAATAGTCTAATATCTTCATTTTTTCAACATACGTAGCTATTACCCTCGAAAACTAAAACTTTTGAAATAGGAAAAGAGCCTTTAATCACATTCTTTACCATTTGCAATCATAAAATAGTCTAATATCTTCATTTTTTCAACATACGTAGCTATTACCCTCGAAAACTAAAACTTTTGAAATAGGAAAAGAGCCTTTAATCACATTCTTTACCATTTGCAATCATAAAATAGTCTAATATCTTCATTTTTTCAACATACGTAGCTATTACCCTCGAAAACTAAAACTTTTGAAATAGGAAAAGAGCCTTTAATCACATTCTTTACCATTTGCAATCATAAAATAGTCTAATATCTTCATTTTTTCCACGTAGCTATTACCCTCGAAAACTAAAACTTTTGAAATAGGAAAAGAGCCTTTAATCACATTCTTTACCATTTGCAATCATAAAATAGTCTAATATCTTCATTTTTTCAACATACGTAGCTATTACCCTCGAAAACTAAAACTTTTGAAATAGGAAAAGAGCCTTTAATCACATTCTTTACCATGTGCAATCATAAAATAGTCTAATATCTTCATTTTTTCAACATACGTAGCTATTACCCTCGAAAACTAAAACTTTTGAAATAGGAAAAGAGCCTTTAATCACATTCTTTACCATTTGCAATCATAAAATAGTCTAATATCTTCATTTTTTCAACATACGTAGCTATTACCCTCGAAAACTAAAACTTTTGAAATAGGAAAAGAGCCTTTAATCACATTCTTTACCATTTGCAATCATAAAATAGTCTAATATCTTCATTTTTTCCACAGTAAAGCTATTACCCTCGAAAACTAAAACTTTTGAAATAGGAAAAGAGCCTTTAATCACATTCTTTACCATTTGCAATCATAAAATAGTCTAATATCTTCATTTTTTCAACATACGTAGCTATTACCCTCGAAAACTAAAACTTTTGAAATAGGAAAAGAGCCTTTAATCACATTCTTTACCATTTGCAATCATAAAATAGTCTAATATCTTCATTTTTTCAACATACGTAGCTATTACCCTCGAAAACTAAAACTTTTGACATAGGAAAAGAGCCTTTAATCACATTCTTTACCATTTGCAATCATAAAATAGTCTAATATCTTCATTTTTTCAACATACGTAGCTATTACCCTCGAAAACTAAAACTTTTGAAATAGGAAAAGAGCCTTTAATCACATTCTTTACCATTTGCAATCATAAAATAGTCTAATATCTTCATTTTTTCAACATACGTAGCTATTACCCTCGAAAACTAAAACTTTTGAAATAGGAAAAGAGCCTTTAATCACATTCTTTACCATTTGCAATCATAAAATAGTCTAATATCTTCATTTTTTCAACATACGTAGCTATTACCCTTGAAAACTAAAACTTTTGAAATAGGAAAAGAGCCTTTAATCACATTCTTTACCATTTGCAATCATAAAATAGTCTAATATCTTCATTTTTTCAACATACGTAGCTATTACCCTCGAAAACTAAAACTTTTGAAATAGGAAAAGAGCCTTTAATCACATTCTTTACCATGTGCAATCATAAAATTGTCTAATATCTTCATTTTTTCAACATACGTAGCTATTACCCTCGAAAACTAAAACTTTTGAAATAGGAAAAGAGCCTTTAATCACATTCTTTACCATGTGCAATCATAAAATAGTCTAATATCTTCATTTTTTCAACATACATAGCTATTACCCTCGAAAACTAAAACTTTTGAAATAGGAAAAGAGCCTTTAATCACATTCTTTACCATTTGCAATCATAAAATAGTCTAATATCTTCATTTTTTCAACATACGTAGCTATTACCCTCGAAAACTAAAACTTTTGAAATAGGAAAAGAGCCTTTAATCACATTCTTTACCATTTGCAATCATAAAATAGTCTAATATCTTCATTTTTTCAACATACGTAGCTATTACCCTCGAAAACTAAAACTTTTGAAATAGGAAAAGAGCCTTTAATCACATTCTTTACCATTTGCAATCATAAAATAGTCTAATATCTTCATTTTTTCAACATACGTAGCTATTACCCTCGAAAACTAAAACTTTTGAAATAGGAAAAGAGCCTTTAATCACATTCTTTACCATTTGCAATCATAAAATAGTCTAATATCTTCATTTTTTCAACATACGTAGCTATTACCCTCGAAAACTAAAACTTTTGAAATAGGAAAAGAGCCTTTAATCACATTCTTTACCATGTGCAATCATAAAATAGTCTAATATCTTCATTTTTTCAACATACGTAGCTATTACCCTCGAAAACTAAAACTTTTGAAATAGGAAAAGAGCCTTTAATCACATTCTTTACCATTTGCAATCATAAAATAGTCTAATATCTTCATTTTTTCAACATGTAGCTATTACCCTCGAAAACTAAAACTTTTGAAATAGGAAAAGAGCCTTTAATCACATTCTTTACCATGTGCAATCATAAAATAGTCTAATATCTTCATTTTTTCAACATACGTAGCTATTACCCTCGAAAACTAAAACTTTTGAAATAGGAAAAGAGCCTTTAATCACATTCTTTACCATTTGCAATCATAAAATAGTCTAATATCTTCATTTTTTCAACATACGTAGCTATTACCCTCGAAAACTAAAACTTTTGAAATAGGAAAAGAGCCTTTAATCACATTCTTTACCATTTGCAATCATAAAATAGTCTAATATCTTCATTTTTTCAACATACGTAGCTATTACCCTCGAAAACTAAAACTTTTGAAATAGGAAAAGAGCCTTTAATCACATTCTTTACCATTTGCAATCATAAAATAGTCTAATATCTTCATTTTTTCAACATACGTAGCTATTACCCTCGAAAACTAAAACTTTTGAAATAGGAAAAGAGCCTTTAATCACATTCTTTACCATTTGCAATCATAAAATAGTCTAATATCTTCATTTTTTCAACATACGTAGCTATTACCCTCGAAAACTAAAACTTTTGAAATAGGAAAAGAGCCTTTAATCACATTCTTTACCATTTGCAATCATAAAATAGTCTAATATCTTCATTTTTTCAACATAGTAGCTATTACCCTCGAAAACTAAAACTTTTGAAATAGGAAAAGAGCCTTTAATCACATTCTTTACCATTTGCAATCATAAAATAGTCTAATATCTTCATTTTTTCAACATAAGCTATTACCCTCGAAAACTAAAACTTTTGACATAGGAAAAGAGCCTTTAATCACATTCTTTACCATTTGCAATCATAAAATAGTCTAATATCTTCATTTTTTCAACATACGTAGCTATTACCCTCGAAAACTAAAACTTTTGAAATAGGAAAAGAGCCTTTAATCACATTCTTTACCATGTGCAATCATAAAATAGTCTAATATCTTCATTTTTTCAACATACGTAGCTATTACCCTCGAAAACTAAAACTTTTGAAATAGGAAAAGAGCCTTTAATCACATTCTTTACCATGTGCAATCATAAAATAGTCTAATATCTTCATTTTTTCAACATACGTAGCTATTACCCTCGAAAACTAAAACTTTTGAAATAGGAAAAGAGCCTTTAATCACATTCTTTACCATTTGCAATCATAAAATAGTCTAATATCTTCATTTTTTCAACATACAGCTATTACCCTCGAAAACTAAAACTTTTGAAATAGGAAAAGAGCCTTTAATCACATTCTTTACCATGTGCAATCATAAAATTGTCTAATATCTTCATTTTTTCAACATACTAGCTATTACCCTCGAAAACTAAAACTTTTGAAATAGGAAAAGAGCCTTTAATCACATTCTTTACCATTGCAATCATAAAATAGTCTAATATCTTCATTTTTTCAACATACGTAGCTATTACCCTCGAAAACTAAAACTTTTGAAATAGGAAAAGAGCCTTTAATCACATTCTTTACCATGTGCAATCATAAAATAGTCTAATATCTTCATTTTTTCAACATACGTAGCTATTACCCTCGAAAACTAAAACTTTTGACATAGGAAAAGAGCCTTTAATCACATTCTTTACCATTTGCAATCATAAAATAGTCTAATATCTTCATTTTTTCAACATACGTAGCTATTACCCTCGAAAACTAAAACTTTTGAATAGGAAAAGAGCCTTTAATCACATTCTTTACCATTTGCAATCATAAAATAGTCTAATATCTTCATTTTTTCAACATACGTAGCTATTACCCTCGAAAACTAAAACTTTTGAAATAGGAAAAGAGCCTTTAATCACATTCTTTACCATTTGCAATCATAAAATAGTCTAATATCTTCATTTTTTCAACATACGTAGCTATTACCCTCGAAAACTAAAACTTTTGAAATAGGAAAAGAGCCTTTAATCACATTCTTTACCATGTGCAATCATAAAATTGTCTAATATCTTCATTTTTTCACATACAAAGCTATTACCCTCGAAAACTAAAACTTTTGAATAGGAAAAGAGCCTTTAATCACATTCTTTACCATTTCTTTACCATTGCAATCATAAAATAGTCTAATATCTTCATTTTTTCAACATACGTAGCTATTACCCTCGAAAACTAAAACTTTTGAAATAGGAAAAGAGCCTTTAATCACATTCTTTACCATTGCAATCATAAAATAGTCTAATATCTTCATTTTTTCAACATACGTAGCTATTACCCTCGAAAACTAAAACTTTTGAAATAGGAAAAGAGCCTTTAATCACATTCTTTACCATTGCAATCATAAAATAGTCTAATATCTTCATTTTTTCAACATACGTAGCTATTACCCTCGAAAACTAAAACTTTTGAAATAGGAAAAGAGCCTTTAATCACATTCTTTACCATGTGCAATCATAAAATAGTCTAATATCTTCATTTTTTCAACATACGTAGCTATTACCCTCGAAAACTAAAACTTTTGAAATAGGAAAAGAGCCTTTAATCACATTCTTTACCATGTGCAATCATAAAATTGTCTAATATCTTCATTTTTTCCACAGACAAAGCTATTACCCTCGAAAACTAAAACTTTTGAAATAGGAAAAGAGCCTTTAATCACATTCTTTACCATTTGCAATCATAAAATAGTCTAATATCTTCATTTTTTCAACATACGTAGCTATTACCCTCGAAAACTAAAACTTTTGACATAGGAAAAGAGCCTTTAATCACATTCTTTACCATGTGCAATCATAAAATAGTCTAATATCTTCATTTTTTCAACATACATAGCTATTACCCTCGAAAACTAAAACTTTTGAAATAGGAAAAGAGCCTTTAATCACATTCTTTACCATTTGCAATCATAAAATAGTCTAATATCTTCATTTTTTCAACATACGTAGCTATTACCCTCGAAAACTAAAACTTTTGAAATAGGAAAAGAGCCTTTAATCACATTCTTTACCATTTGCAATCATAAAATAGTCTAATATCTTCATTTTTTCAACATACGTAGCTATTACCCTCGAAAACTAAAACTTTTGAAATAGGAAAAGAGCCTTTAATCACATTCTTTACCATTTGCAATCATAAAATAGTCTAATATCTTCATTTTTTCAACATACGTAGCTATTACCCTCGAAAACTAAAACTTTTGAAATAGGAAAAGAGCCTTTAATCACATTCTTTACCATTTGCAATCATAAAATAGTCTAATATCTTCATTTTTTCAACATACGTAGCTATTACCCTCGAAAACTAAAACTTTTGAAATAGGAAAAGAGCCTTTAATCACATTCTTTACCATTTGCAATCATAAAATAGTCTAATATCTTCATTTTTTCAACATACGTAGCTATTACCCTCGAAAACTAAAACTTTTGAAATAGGAAAAGAGCCTTTAATCACATTCTTTACCATTTGCAATCATAAAATAGTCTAATATCTTCATTTTTTCAACATACGTAGCTATTACCCTCGAAAACTAAAACTTTTGAAATAGGAAAAGAGCCTTTAATCACATTCTTTACCATGTGCAATCATAAAATTGTCTAATATCTTCATTTTTTCAACATACAGCTATTACCCTCGAAAACTAAAACTTTTGAAATAGGAAAAGAGCCTTTAATCACATTCTTTACCATTTGCAATCATAAAATAGTCTAATATCTTCATTTTTTCAACATACGTAGCTATTACCCTCGAAAACTAAAACTTTTGACATAGGAAAAGAGCCTTTAATCACATTCTTTACCATTTGCAATCATAAAATAGTCTAATATCTTCATTTTTTCAACATACGTAGCTATTACCCTCGAAAACTAAAACTTTTGACATAGGAAAAGAGCCTTTAATCACATTCTTTACCATTTGCAATCATAAAATAGTCTAATATCTTCATTTTTTCAACATACGTAGCTATTACCCTCGAAAACTAAAACTTTTGAAATAGGAAAAGAGCCTTTAATCACATTCTTTACCATTTGCAATCATAAAATAGTCTAATATCTTCATTTTTTCAACATACGTAGCTATTACCCTCGAAAACTAAAACTTTTGACATAGGAAAAGAGCCTTTAATCACATTCTTTACCATTTGCAATCATAAAATAGTCTAATATCTTCATTTTTTCAACATACGTAGCTATTACCCTCGAAAACTAAAACTTTTGACATAGGAAAAGAGCCTTTAATCACATTCTTTACCATTTGCAATCATAAAATAGTCTAATATCTTCATTTTTTCAACATACGTAGCTATTACCCTCGAAAACTAAAACTTTTGACATAGGAAAAGAGCCTTTAATCACATTCTTTACCATTTGCAATCATAAAATAGTCTAATATCTTCATTTTTTCAACATACGTAGCTATTACCCTCGAAAACTAAAACTTTTGACATAGGAAAAGAGCCTTTAATCACATTCTTTACCATTGCAATCATAAAATAGTCTAATATCTTCATTTTTTCAACATACGTAGCTATTACCCTCGAAAACTAAAACTTTTGAAATAGGAAAAGAGCCTTTAATCACATTCTTTACCATGTGCAATCATAAAATAGTCTAATATCTTCATTTTTTCAAGATACGTAGCTATTACCCTCGAAAACTAAAACTTTTGAAATAGGAAAAGAGCCTTTAATCACATTCTTTACCATGTGCAATCATAAAATTGTCTAATATCTTCATTTTTTCCAAGACAAAGCTATTACCCTCGAAAACTAAAACTTTTGAAATAGGAAAAGAGCCTTTAATAACATTCTTCACCATGTGCAATCATAAAATAGTCTAATATCTTCATTTTTTCAACATACGTAGCTATTACCCTCGAAAACTAAAACTTTTGAAATAGGAAAAGAGCCTTTAATCACATTCTTTACCATGTGCAATCATAAAATTGTCTAATATCTTCATTTTTTCAACATACGTAGCTATTACCCTCGAAAACTAAAACTTTTGAAATAGGAAAAGAGCCTTTAATCACATTCTTTACCATTTGCAATCATAAAATAGTCTAATATCTTCATTTTTTCAACATACGTAGCTATTACCCTCGAAAACTAAAACTTTTGACATAGGAAAAGAGCCTTTAATCACATTCTTTACCATTTGCAATCATAAAATAGTCTAATATCTTCATTTTTTCAACATACGTAGCTATTACCCTCGAAAACTAAAACTTTTGAATAGGAAAAGAGCCTTTAATCACATTCTTTACCATTTGCAATCATAAAATAGTCTAATATCTTCATTTTTTCAACATACGTAGCTATTACCCTCGAAAACTAAAACTTTTGAAATAGGAAAAGAGCCTTTAATCACATTCTTTACCATGTGCAATCATAAAATTGTCTAATATCTTCATTTTTTCCACGTAAAGCTATTACCCTCGAAAACTAAAACTTTTGACATAGGAAAAGAGCCTTTAATCACATTCTTTACCATTTGCAATCATAAAATAGTCTAATATCTTCATTTTTTCAACATACGTAGCTATTACCCTCGAAAACTAAAACTTTTGAAATAGGAAAAGAGCCTTTAATCACATTCTTTACCATTTGCAATCATAAAATAGTCTAATATCTTCATTTTTTCAACATACGTAGCTATTACCCTCGAAAACTAAAACTTTTGACATAGGAAAAGAGCCTTTAATCACATTCTTTACCATTTGCAATCATAAAATAGTCTAATATCTTCATTTTTTCAACATACGTAGCTATTACCCTCGAAAACTAAAACTTTTGAAATAGGAAAAGAGCCTTTAATCACATTCTTTACCATGTGCAATCATAAAATAGTCTAATATCTTCATTTTTTCAACATACGTAGCTATTACCCTCGAAAACTAAAACTTTTGAAATAGGAAAAGAGCCTTTAATCACATTCTTTACCATGTGCAATCATAAAATTGTCTAATATCTTCATTTTTTCCACAGACAAAGCTATTACCCTCGAAAACTAAAACTTTTGAAATAGGAAAAGAGCCTTTAATCACATTCTTTACCATTTGCAATCATAAAATAGTCTAATATCTTCATTTTTTCAACATACGTAGCTATTACCCTCGAAAACTAAAACTTTTGACATAGGAAAAGAGCCTTTAATCACATTCTTTACCATGTGCAATCATAAAATAGTCTAATATCTTCATTTTTTCAACATACGTAGCTATTACCCTCGAAAACTAAAACTTTTGAAATAGGAAAAGAGCCTTTAATCACATTCTTTACCATGTGCAATCATAAAATAGTCTAATATCTTCATTTTT
>NW_027064250.1:0-27235 GCF_032884065.1 Artemia franciscana
CCGGATCGCTCATTACTACAGTTCGTTACCACGAACTGTTTGATAAGATATAATCTGGCGTAACGGACAGACAACTTATTTATAAATATATACTAGCTGTTGGTGGGGCGCTTCGCGCCCCCCCAAGCCCCCCGCGCGCGTAAGTCGTTACGCGCCATATTAGTTACGCGCCATTGTAGTTGTGTCCCACATGTGAATAAAGATAGATATAAATATATATTTTTTACTACGTAAAACATGCGAATATACAACATTCTTCGCTGTCCCATTGTCTGTGCATATAAATAGATTGTCAGGTTTACTGACTCTTCAACATGCAACATATAATTGTCCATGGGAAAAACAATCCGTATTCAGATCTATACCTCATTATTCTAATGATGTGTCCCTGTGTCCCGGTCGTCATTTATGTTCCCTGTGTCCCGGTCGTCATTTGTGTCCCGGTGTCCCAGTTTGTAATTTCTTTTTGAGTGTCCCGGTCGTCATTTATATTCCCTGTGTCCCGGTGTCCCGGTCGTCATTTGTGTCCCGGTCTGTAATTTCTATTCGAACAATCCCTGTGTCCCGGTCGTCATTTATTTGTGTCCGGGTGTCCCAGTCTGTAATTTCTCTTTGAGGTTCCCGGTCGTCACTTATATTCCCTCTGTCTCGGTCGTCATTTGTGTCCCGGTCTGTAATTTCTCTTTGAGTGTTTTTTCTTTTTAGTTTTTTTTAGTTTTTTACCTTTTTTCTTTTTTCAGTTTTCTTTTTCTTCTCTATTTTTCAGCGTCATTATGAAGTACATATCAACGAACCTTTGTTTTTTTAACTTAAATCTGGTAGGCATTGATGACATTATCCAAGTCAAAATCCCAAACCCAATCATCATCGCTATCATTTTCAGTTTTGATATGTTTTGACTCTCGCTGTCCAGGTGAATTTTCATCTAACTGCGCGGTTTTGCGTTCTTTAGCCGCAAGCCTGTTTTCTTGCTGTTCTTGTGATTCCCCGGCACGCTTTCTTTTCTTACTTTCTCTATCAGCTGCAAGCCTGTTTTCTTGCTGTTCTTGTGATTCCTCGGAACGCTTTCTTTTCTTACTTTCTCTATCAGCAGCAAGTTTTTTGGCATAAACTCTTTGAGCAGCTTCCTCGGCTGTTGCCATTGTAGGTTCTTCAGTCATTTTACAATTAAACATTTTTCCGTCAACAAATGTCTTAAATACCGTTAATGACGCCACCGTCATAGCAAAAATGACGACAACTAACTTCATGACGTCAGTCGACACAGAAACATGAAGTCACCTGACAGACAGACACACAGACAGACAACTTATTTTTATATATATAGATAGATAGATAGATATAGCAATAAGTTGTCTGTGTGTGTGTCGAGTGACGTCATGTTTGTGTGTCGACTGACGTCATGTTTGTTGATTGACGAAATTGCACACCGGGACATCAGGACAAATGACGACAGGGACACTGGGACATCTATATATATAAATATAAGTTATCTGTGTGGCTGTGGGTCGAGTGACGTCATGTTTGTGTGTCAACTGACGTCATGTTTGTTGATCATTGACGTCATTGACGAAATTACACACCGGGACATCGGGACACAAATGACGACCGGGACACCGGGACATCTATCTATCTATCTATCTATCTATATATATAAAAATAAGTTGTCTGTCTGTGGATCTGTGGATCAGGTGACGTCATGTTTCTGTGTCGGCTGACGTCATGAAATTAGTTGTCGTCATTTTTGATTTGACGGTGACGTCATTAGACCGAGACAGAGGGAATATAAGTGACGACCGGGAACCTCAAAGAGAAATTACAGACTGGGACACCCGGACACAAAACACGACCGGGGCACAGGGAATATAAATGACGACCGGGACACAGGGACACAACTACAACGGGGACGCCGGGGGCACAGGCAGGATATATAAATGACGACCGGGACACAGGGATTGTTCAAATAGAAATTACAGACCGGGACACCGGGACACAAATGACGACCGGGACACCGGGACACAGGGAATATAAATGACGACCGGGACACTCAAAGAGAAATTACAAACTGGGACACCGGGACACAAATGACGACCGGGACACAGGGAATATAAATGACGACCGGGACACAGGGGACACATCATTAGAATAATGAGGTATAGATCTGAATACGGATTGTTTTTCCCATGGACAATTATATGTTGCATGTTAAAGAGTCAGTAAACCTGACAATCTATTTATATGCACAGACAATGGGACAGCGAAGAATGTTGTATATTCGCATGTTTTACGTAGTTAAAAACATATATTTATATCTATCTCTATTCACAGGTGGGACACAGGGACACAACTACAATGGCACGTAACTAATATGGCACGTAACGACTTACGCGCGCGGGGGGGCTTGGGGGGGGGCGCGAAGCGCCCCACCAACTAGGTGTTGGGGTGGCGCGAAGCGCCACCTCAATAGCTAGTCTATATATATAAAAATAAGTTGTCTGTGTGTGTGTGTGTCGAGTGACGTCATGTTTGTGTGTCGACTGACGTCATGTTTTCGACTGAGGAAATTACAGACCGGGACATCGGGACACAAATGACGACCGGGACACCGGCACATAGGGAATATAAATGACGACCGGGACACTCAAAGAGAAAGCGACCGGGACACAAGGAATGTTCAATTAGCAATCACCATCAACAAAGCACCAGGACACAAATGACGACCGGGACACAGGGAGTATAAATGACGACCAGGACATAAGTAAAAAAAACTAAAAAAAGGTAAAAACTACAAAAAAACTAAAGAGAAAAAAAACTAAAAACTAATAAAAAAACTAAAAAAGCTAAAAAACTAAAAAACTAAAAAGAAAAAAAAAGAAAAAAAGGAAAAAATGAAAAATAAAGGAGAAAAACAAAACTAAAAAATATATAAAAAAAAACTAAAAAGAAAAAAGAAAAAAAACTAAAAAAACTAAAAAAAAGTAAAAACCAAAAAAAAAACTAAAAAGAAAAAAAGGGGAAAAATACAAAAATTTATTTCATCATATACCATTTCAAAAACGAATGTATATACAGACCGGGACACCGGGATACAAATGACGACCGGGACACCGGGACACAAGGAATATAAATGACGCCCGGGACACTCAAAGAGAAATCACAGACTGGGACACCGGGACACAAATGATGACCGGGACAGAGGGAATATAAATGACGACCGGGACACAGGGACACAACTACAACGGGGACGCCGGGGGGGCACAGGGGGATACATAAATGACGACGGCGACACAGGGAATGTTCGATTAGCAATCACCATCAACAAAACTCAAGGGCAATCATTAGAATCATGAGGTATAACTAAAAAAACTAAAAAAAAGTAAAAAACTAAAAAATAAAAAAAGACCTATTCAAAAACGAATGTATATACAGACCGGGACACCTGGACACAAATGACGATCGGGACACCAGGAGTATAAATGACGACCAGGACATAAGTAAAAAAAACTAAAAAAAAGGTAAAAACTACAAAAAAACTAAAGAGAAAAAAAAACTAAAAACTAATAAAAAAACTAAAAAAGCTAAAAAACTAAAAAACTAAAAAGAAAAAAAAAGAAAAAAAGGAAAAAATGAAAAATAAAGGAGAAAAACAAAACTAAAAAATATATAAAAAAAACTAAAAAGAAAAAAGAAAAAAAACTAAAAAAACTAAAAAAAAGTAAAAACCAAAAAAAAAACTAAAAAGAAAAAAAGGGGAAAAATACAAAAATTTATTTCATCATATACCATTTCAAAAACGAATGTATATACAGACCGGGACACCGGGATACAAATGACGACCGGGACACCGGGACACAAGGAATATAAATGACGCCCGGGACACTCAAAGAGAAATCACAGACTGGGACACCGGGACACAAATGATGACCGGGACAGAGGGAATATAAATGACGACCGGGACACAGGGACACAACTACAACGGGGACGCCGGGGGGGCACAGGGGGATACATAAATGACGACGGCGACACAGGGAATGTTCGATTAGCAATCACCATCAACAAAACTCAAGGGCAATCATTAGAATCATGAGGTATAACTAAAAAAACTAAAAAAAAGTAAAAAACTAAAAAATAAAAAAAGACCTATTCAAAAACGAATGTATATACAGACCGGGACACATGGACACAAATGACGATCGGGACACTCAAAGAGAAATCACAGACTGGGACACCGGAACACAAATGACGACCGGGACACAGGAAATATAAATGACGACCGGGACACAACTACAACGGGGACGCAGGGGGGCACAGGGGAACATATAAATGACGACGGCGACACAGGGAATGGTCGATTAGCAATCGCCATCAACAAAGCTCAAGGGCAATCATTAGAATCATGAGGTATAGATCTGAATACAGATTGTTTTCCCATGGACCATTATATGTTGCATGTTCAAGAGTCGGTAAACCTGACAATCTATTTATATGCACAGACAATGTGACAGCAAAGAATGTTGTATATTCGCAAGTTTTACGTAGTTAAAAATATATATATATATATATATATATATATATATATATATATATTCACAGTTGGGACATAGGGACACAACTACAATGGCGCGTAACTAATATGGCGCGTAACGACTTACGCGCAAGGGGGGGCTTGGGGGGGGGCGCGAAGCGCCCCCACCAACTAGGTGTTGGGGTGGCGCGAAGCGCCACACCAACAGCTAGTATATATATATATATATATATATATATATCTATATATATAAAAATAAGTTGTCTGTCCGTTACGGCTTGCTTGAATAATCAAATATCTTTGAAAAGACAACAGTATTACGCCTGCTTTTGGTGAATGTACCCGGTCAGACATCCTTTGAGTATTTGAGAACTGTAAACTGTACTATACATGACACTTACCGTAGTGCATGCCAAGCTCTGAATTTATTGAAGAAGTCGTGCATTGTTTCGCATCATTTTAACAACTTGCTCTCCATCAGCTCCTACAGAGTTATGGGAAAAATATAAGTCAAAAATGTCCGAAGATATACTCCATCGAAAACAGTTAGAGACGTCAGATATGACTTTTGATTTTACATCAGAAATTTATAACTACACTTTAGTTATTATAGAAGATTTGTGCATACGTATGGCAAACAAACCTCTTCAGGATTTGGGAATGCCTTCACCTAACCGTATCGCTGCTGTTTCGACATGTGTAGAATTGGATCGTGAACAAAGTTACAGTACGAGTGATCTATTGTCGTATGTACAAAATAACATTTCCAAGTTAACGTCGGAACAAAAAGACATTTATGATACGATAATGCATTGTGTCGATAACAACGTTGGAGAAATTTTCTTTTTGGATGCGCCAGGAGGTACTGGTAAAACGTTTGTGATAAAACTGATTCTGGCATCAATTTGATCAAAAAATGATATAGCGTTGGCAATTGCGTCGTCCGGAATAGCCGCAACATTGCTGCCTGGTGGAAGAACTGCTCATTCTGCTTTGAAATTGCCTCTCAATTTATATTCTACAGAAACTCCCACGTGCAATATTTCCAAATCATCTGGGATGGGTAAAGTATTGCAGCAATGCAAACTTATTATTTGGGATGAGTGCACAATGGCACACAAAAAAATCGCTCGAGGCTCTGGATCAATGCTTGAAAGATTTGAGAGGGAAGTCGAAACCCTTTGGCAGCACATTCATATTGCTTGCGGGAGATTTCAGGCAAACATTACCTATAATACCTAGATCAACTCCTGCAGACGAAATGAATACTTGCCTGAAAAAATTCTAATTTATGGGCACACGTAAAAACATTAAAATTAACTACAAATATGCGTGTCCGATTGCAAAACGATGACTCTGGTCAAACATTTTCAGATCAATTGCTGGCAATTGGAAACGGAAAGCTCCCAGTAGACTCAATTTCAGGACGTATACAACTACCTGCTGATTTCTGTAATTTAATGACGTCCAAAAATGAATTGATTGAAAAAGTATTTCCGAATATTCTAAAAAATTATAAAAATAATAAATGGCTAAGTGAAAGAGCGATTCTCGCACCCAAAAATATAGACATCCACGAAATCAGCAATATTGTTTTGACCAAGATTCTAGACCAGGCAGTCCTTTACAAGTCAGTCGACACAGTTTTGGAACCAAATGAAGCGGTTAATTATCCATCTGAATTTTTAAATTCCATAGATCTTTCAGGGTTTCCACCACACGTGCTACAACTAAAAATAGGCGTACCAATAATACTTTTAAGAAATATCAACCCACCAAAGCTTTGCAATGGCACGCGACTTGCCGTAAAAAAAAACAATGGAAAACCTAATAGAGGCCACAATCTTGACAGGGCCTTTTGAGGGTGAGGCAGTTCTTATTCCTCGCATTCCCATGATTCCAACGGATCTGCCTTTTCAATTTAAAAGATTGCAATTCCCAATTCGATTAGCATTTGCAATCACCATTAACAAAGCTCAAGGTCAATCATTAGAAAAATGTGGTATAGATCTTAATACTGATTGTTTTTCCCATGGACAATTGTACGTTGCATGTTCGAGGGTCGGTAAACCTGACAATCTATTTATATGCAGCGACAATTGGACAGCGAAGAATGTTGTATATTCGCAAGTTTTACGCAGTTAATTTGTATTGTATCTATCTATCTATCTATCTATATAAAAACGAGTTGTGTGTATGCATGTTTGTTTGTTTGTAAAAAGAGCGTTTGCATATGACGTCATTATTAGTACATACGGCTTTGTATATGCACAGACAATGGGAAAGTCAAGAATGTTGTATATTCGCAATTTTTACGTAGTTTAACTCCTGCAGACGAAATGAATGCTTGCCTGAAAAATTCTAATTTATGGGCACACGTAAAAATATTAAAATTAACTACAAATATGCGTGTCCGATTGCAAAACGATGACTCTGGTCAAACATTTTCAGATCAATTGCTGGCAATTGGAAACGGAAAGCTCCCAGTAGTGGGAAAGCCAAGAATGTTGTATATTCGCAATTTTTACGTAGTTTGAAACACATATATAAATCTATCTATATTCACAGGTGGGACACAGGGACACAACTACAATGGCACGTAACTAATATGGCGCGTAACGACTTACGCGCGCAGGGGGGCTTGGGGGGGGGGCGCGAAGCGCCCCACCAACTAGGTGTTGGGGTGGCGCGAAGCGCCACCCCAACAGCTAGTATATATATATATATATATATATATATATATATATATATATATATATATATATATATATATATCTATATATATAAAAATAAGTTGTCTGTGGATGGATGGATGGATGGATGTGTGGATGGATGTGTCAGGTGACGTCACCTGAAAAAACTGGATTAGGTGACGTCAAAACTGAAAAAACTAAAAAAAGGCAAAAACTACAAAAAAAACTAAAAACTAATAAAAAAAATAAAAAAGCTAAAAAACTAAAAAAACTATAAAGGTAAAAACCAATAAAAAACTAAAAAAAAAACTGAAAAAACTAAAAAAAGGCAAAAACTACAAAAAAAAACTAAAAACTAATAAAAAAAGTAAAAAAGCTAAAAAACTAAAAAAACTAAAAAAACTAAAAAAAGGTAAAAAACTAAAAAAAATAAAAAATAAAAAAAAACTAAAAAAAAGGAAAAAACTGAAAAATAAGCTAAAATAAAGGTAAAAACCAATAAAAAACTAAAAAAAAAAAGGAAAAAACTAATAAATGACGACACTCAAAGAGAAAGCGACCAGGACAAAAAACTAAAAAAAAAGGCAAAAACTACAAAAAAACTAAAAACTAATAAAAAAAATAAAAAAGCTAAAAAACTAAAAAAACTAAAAAAAGGTAAAAAACTAAAAAAACTAAAAACTAAAAAAAAACTAAAAAAGGTAAAAACTAAAAGAACTAAAAAAGAAAAAAATAAATGACGACACTCAAAGAGAAAGCGACCAGGACAAAAGGAATGTTCGATTAGCAATCAACAAAGCACCGGGACACAGGGAGTATAAATGACGACCAGGACACAAGTAAAAAAAAAAATTAACAAAACTAAAAAGAAGGTAAAAACTACAAAAAAACAAAAAAGAAAAAAAAACTAAAAACTAATAAAAAAACTAAAAAATCTAAAAATCTAAATAAACTAAAAAAGAAAAAAAAAGGAAAAAAATAAAGGAGAAAAACAAAACTAAAAAACGAATGTATATACAGACCGGTACACCGGGATACAAATGACGACCGGGACACAGGGAATATAAATAACGACCGGGACACAGGGACACAACTACAACGGGGACACCGGGGGAAACAGGGGGATATAAATGACGACCGGGACAAAAAAACTAAAAAGAAATAAAAACTAAAAACTAATAAAAAAAACTAAAAAATCTAAAAATCTAAATAAGCTAAAAAAGAAAAAAAAAGGAAAAAAATAAAGGAGAAAAACAAAACTAAAAAACGAATGTATATACAGACCGGGACACCGGGATACAAATGATGACCGGGACCCGGGACACAGGGAATATAAATGACGACCGGGACACAGGGACACAACTACAACGGGGACACCGGGGGAAACAGGGGGATAACCTGACAATCTATTTATATGCAAAGACAATGGGACAGCAAAGAATGTTGTATATTCGCAAGTTTTACGTAGTTAAAACCATATATATATATATATATATCTATATTCACAGGTGGGACATAGGGACACAACTACAATGGCGCGTAACTATTATGGCGCGTAACGACTTACGCGCGCGGGGGGGCTTGGGGGGGGCGCGAAGCGCCCCCACCAACTAGGTGTTGGGGTGGCGCGAAGCGCCACCCCAACAGCTAGTATATATATATATATATATATATATATATATATATATCTATATATATAAAAATAAGTTGTCTGTCCGTTACGCCAGATTATATCTTCTATATATATAAAAGAAAACAAACTAGAACGTAAAAACTGGAAATTGCATAAATATTTCGAAATATTTTGACAATAGATTAAAGTAATTCGAAAAAAAGAAAAATGGTAAAAAACTAAAAAAAACTAAAAAAAAAACTAAAAAAAAATTAAAAATTAAAAAAATTAAAAAAAGAAAAAACCTAAAAAGAAAAAACGTAGAAAAAATAAAAAGATATAAAACTAAAAAAAACTAAAAAAAGCTAAAAAACTAAAAAAAAAGAAAAAAATAAAAAAACTGGGAATTCCACAAATATTTCAATATATTTTTACAATAGATTAAAGTAATTCGAAAACCTTAAAACAGATACCCCAAGTTTGGGGTTTAATATAAATTGTTGGAGCTTTAGCATACTTGGCAAGTAAAGATTTTTTCAAGTGTCAATGTTAGAATGAACATTGACAAATTGAAGAAAACAAATCAATAAAAAGAAGAAACTAAAAAAAAAGAAAAACTAAAAAAGAAAAAAAAATAAAGAAGAAACTGTATCTATATACATAAAAATCTATATATATAAAAATAAGTTGTCTGTCTATTATGTCTGTTACACTATGTCTGTTACGCCAGATTATATCTTATCTATGTATAAAAATAAGTTGTATGTATTTTTGTATTGAGGATTTGCATATGACGTCTGAAAAATAAAGAAGAAAAAGAAAACTGAAAAAAGAAAAATGATAAAAAACTAAAAAAAAAACTAAAAAGAAAAAACTAAAAAAAACTGAAAAAAAAATAAAAAAGAAAAAACTTAAAAATAAAAAATGTAAAAAAATAAAAAATAAAAAGGTAAAAAACTAAAAAGAAAAAAACTAAAAAAAGCTAAACAACTAAAAAAAGAAAAAACTAAAAAAAACTGGGAATTGCACAAATATTTCAATATATTTTGACAAAAGATTAAGGTAATTCGAAAACCATAAAACAGATACCCAAAATATTTAGGTTTATTATAAATTGTTGGAGCTTTAGCTTGCTTGGCACGTAAAGATTTTTCCAAGTGTCAATGTTAGAATGAACATTGACAAATTGAAGAAAACAAATCAATAAAAAGAAGAAACTTAAAAAAGAAAACTAAAAAAGAAAAAACTAAGAAAAGAAACAACTAAAAAAGAAAAAAAAACTGAAATGAAACTGTATCTATATATCTATATAAATTACGACCGGGACACTCAAAGAGAAATTACAGACTGGGATACCGGGACACAAATGACTACCGGGACACAGGGAATATAATTGACGACCTGGACAGAGGGACACAACTACAACGGGGACGCCGGAGGCACAGGGGGATATATAAATGCCGACGGGGACACAGGGAATGTTCGATTAGCAATCACCATCAACAAAGGTCAAGGGCAATCGTTAGAAAAATGCGGTATAGATATGAATACGGATTGTTTTCCCATGGACAATTATTATGCTGCATGTTCAAGAGTTGGTAAACCTGACAATCTATTTATATGGACAGACACTAGGACAGCAAAGAATGTTGTATATTCGCAAGTTTTACGTAGTTAAAAATATATATATATATATCTATATATATAAAAATAAGTTGTCTGTGTGTGGATCTGTGGATCAGTTGACGTCATGTTTGTCCGCATATGACGTCTGAATTATTTCACACTAATACAAAAGAAGAAAAAAACTAAAAAAGGTAAAAACTACAAAAAAAAACTAAAAAGAAAAAAAAAACTAAAAAAGCTAAAAAACTAAAAAAAACTAAAAAAAAGGTAAAAATCTAATAACTAAAAAAAAACTGAAAAAAATAAAAAAAGGCAAAAACTACAAAAAAAATAAAAACTAATAAAAAAACTAAAAAAGCTAAAAAACTAAAAAAACTAAAAAAAACTAAAAAAAGGTAAAAAACTAAAAAAAACTAAAAACTAAAAAAATAAGCTAAAATAAAGGTAAAAACCAATAAAAAACTAAAAAGAAAAAAAGGAAAAAACTAAAAAAAATTTTCATCTAAAAAACTAAAAAAAACTAAAAAAGGTAAAAACTAAAAGAACTAAAAAAGAAAAAAATAAATGACGAGACAAAAGGAATGTTCGATTAGCAATCAACAAAGCACCGGGACACAGGGAGTATAAATGACGACCAGGACATAAGTAAAAAAAAAACTAACAAAACTAAAAAGAAGGTAAAAACTACAAAAAAACTAAAAAGAAAAAAAAACTAAAAACTAATAAAAAAACTAAAAAATCTAAAAATCTAAATAAACTAAAAAAGAAAAAAAAAGGAAAAAAATAAAGGAGAAAAACAAAACTAAAAAACGAATGTATATACAGACCGGGACACCGGGATACAAATGACGACCGGGACACAGGGAATATAAATGACGACCGGGACACAGGGACACAACTACAACGGGGACACCGGGGGAAACAGGGGGATATAAATGACGACCGGGACACCGGGACAGGGAATGGTCGATTAGCAATCACCATCAACAAAGCTCAAGGGCAATCATTAGAATCATGAGGTATAGATCTGAATACAGATTGTTTTCCCATGGACCATTATATGTTGCATGTTCAAGAGTCGGTAAACCTGACAATCTATTTATATGCAAAGACAATGGGACAGCAAAGAATGTTGTATATTCGCAAGTTTTACGTAGTTAAAACCATATATATATATATATATATATATATATATATATATATATATATATATATATATATATATATATATATATATATATATATATATATATATATATCTATATTCACAGGTGGGACATAGGGACACAACTACAATGGCGCGTAACTATTATGGCGCGTAACGACTTACGCGCGCGGGGGGGCTTGGGGGGGGGCGCGAAGCGCCCCCACCAACTAGGTGTTGGGGTGGCGCGAAGCGCCACCCCAACAGCTAGTATATATATATATATATATATATGTATAGATAGATAGATGTCACACGCTATAATGACCGTGTGTGGATGCACAGGTATCGAATTTTGGTTCGAGGTATGGCTGTTAAACTTAAATGTTTTCAAATGTTAATGTTTGCAAAATATAGTCTGCTAATCTTTGGAAGATGGCTGGCACTAATTCAAACTTAAAAAGAATAAATCTAAATTGATCTTGCCCAAACTATGTTGAATCATAAATTATATAAACTTTATATTCTTTTTTAAACTTCTCTTTATTCTTCTTCTCCTAGAGAATATCATTCTCTATTCCTCTTCCCCACAGTATATCAAAATCTTCCCCAGTACCACGACGGAAAATATCCAATACATCCAAGCAAGTAGTCTCAAAATGGGTAGTAGCATCATAAGATTGTGAAATGAATAGCTGGGAGTCAGTTCCGTCTTCTTTTGGCCTGTAGTAGTCACTCACTCTTACAATTTTTTGTTTAAGTGGTCCAAGAAGCACAAGAGCAGGCCAAATTTCTGCTTCTGGGTTGGCTGTTTCCACCTTTGTTGATACAGTTGCAATGAACCAGCCTTTTGGTGCCACTTGATTAGTATAACTTACTACAGATATATAAATATCCGAGTTCCTGTTGACCTGTCTCTGAGGTATTATGAGCTGTGATGATAAAGCATCCTTTGTGCCAGGAAGTGGGTGGTCCATTAAGCAAATGCAATGGATAACCTGATAAATTTTTTTTGATTTGCCAGGAACAAAGCTGGGATCACAGTACACCTGCTTACATCTAGCTGTCTCTCCACCAGAGCGTACTCCAACAGCTTTACCGTTTTCCATAATAATTTCGTCTATTGGTTTATCTAATATGTAAGTTCCACCATAGATAGCACTCAACCGAGCAAATCCGTAATGGAGTTCATCCAAACCATATTTTGGATAAAGGTATGGAGATTTGCCATAGCGATCAAGAGACGCTTTGTACAGTTTAATTCTTCTCAGAGTTTCCTCGGCAGGACGTTGTAAGTATGAATCGTCTCCATGTAGAGCTAGGGCATGACCAGTAAACTCTGCAATATTGGCATTCAATCCAAAATATACAAACACTTGATGCATAGTTGCCACCTGCGGATTTAAATCCCTCCAAGTTGTAGGGTCATTGTCATCCCAATTTTGGACGTAATTCAAAAAATTTCGGAATCGTATCTTATCCCATAAACTCATGAGATCAGACATTAATGCCTCTTGTTCAGTAGCAGGTACTTTATGAATTTGCCCTTTCTGGTATACATATGATCCCTCAATTGACTTGAATTCCAAATACCGTATTGCTCCTGTGTAAATAAGCATTTTAATAAGTTGGCCGTTTGCCATTAAAAACTTAGGGATTAAGTCGACATTCCAGTCTTTCCCTCTCCCAAAACTTTCATCAGGTGCCGGGAGTCCAAATTTGGCAAATAGCTCTTGAAGAGGAGTAATTGAAGCTGATTCTCGACCATAGTATTTGTTACTATCCATATGAAGAACTTTTTTCCCACTTACGCTCAGCATTCCACTCAAAAAGCATTCTTTCAAACCAGTTCCAAGAACAATGGCATCATATTCTTCATCCATTTTTTTTTCAGTCTTATTATTAGTCAATCAAAAACGTTATGTGGCTAATGTGGTACAAACATGGTAATTTTCCAAAACAGGGAAGTTTACTAGAGATTACCTCACTGAAGATGATAAAAAAAAACGGTGGCTTAGGCAAGGGTTCATAATAATGAAAAAAATTATGCATTTGTAGCTTTTGCCCTTAATAATTTAAATGCTAAAATAAAATGCAGTTTCGACAAAACTTAGGACACTGACGTCATCACACAACCTAGTAATCTACAAACCACAATCCATAGTAGCCAAAAAAAAAAATATAAAGATTGAACATGGGTAAGTCCAATTCCTTATTGTAGTTTTTCAGTTTAATTTGGTCCCAAAATCGGTTTGGAGTTGCTGAAACAATAAAAACTATTTGATGTTGCTCTTGTTCATACCAGTAAATTCTAACAATCCAGGAAGTTGGCAAAGTTTTGTTGCTTCGTTTAGTTACTGCACCAAAGTAACCTATCTGAAGGAGGTCAAACTTACCCCATAGTCTGGGGTGACACTGACACTCCTCCCATTAAATTCTATGTATGCAGAGATAAAAATTGCGTCACCCTAAGACAAGACAATGGATACCTCTATGAATGAAAAACCATACAAAACAAAAACTGTTGTTAATAGTTTATACGTGCCTCAGTGGAACGCACGTTTTCACCTTACAATGGGGAAATTCCGACCCCATACATAGAAGAGGTCTCTGAGTGGTATTTTTCAAATTATTAGCGTAAACATGAAAAAAGTAGATCATACTTCAAATAATGTGAGAAAAAATTGCAAACTCCAATTAGTATCAGTGAAGATATTTTTTTTAATTTTTGCTAAAAAGTAACCTTTATTGAAAGCAGTAACATTACAGACCCTAGTGTGGTTCTTGTATAGACTGACGACGTGCCGAATTTGGGAAGATGGTTTAGTGAAGGGACCTGCTCCAGAAACACTCAATGGTCTGGCAAAAATGTATGCTTCTTCAACTTCGTCAGTGTCATTTTTTTTTCGACCAGTCACATGAATAGTCGGCTAGGCTCAGGCAGCCAAGATATTTTATACAAACAAGGTCGGGAGCATCAACCACCTTTCTGATATACCAGCCGTGTTGATACCGTTTGGTATCATATGATACTGTATAGTACTCATTTAACTCTATGGTTGGCTTATTTTCATCCTCTTCTTCATTGTCACTACCAATGGTATATCAGATGTCCAATTGGTCAGTTGAGGAACCCAGTGAGATGTCGGAGTCTTCACTGGAAAGATTCTTTTTATTTTTCTAGTTCAATTTTGGCCTGAGAGTCTTCTCTTTGCTTTTCCTTTTTAGTTCTCAAGCTTTTCTTTTCTCTTTCTCTCTTTGTTCAAACATTCCCAAAGCATCTACAAATGTGATAACTTTAGTTTCTCAAGCAATTCTCTGCCTACTGGGTGTTCCTGATGCTAAAGCATCAAGAGAAGGGCGGTGTGCTGAGGCTAAGAGAAATTCTTCTAATGATTTCGCATGCGTGTCCATCATTTTTGGACTAACCAACGCTGAAATAGTAATGTGATCAATTACAGCATTTATTATGGTTGTCACTCTCTTTTAATTCTGAGTCACTATTATTTTTTTTCAACAAATTGTTTTGACTTGACTGGATCAAACTTTGTCTTGTCACTGTTGCAGTTGACGCGTGCGGGAACAGCAGAATCGCGAATTCCTGTAGTTTGAATTTATTTTAAATCAGTAAAGGGGTAAGGTAAGTCTTCCAGATCTGGAATAAAGTTTTCACGAGTCCTTGTTTTAGTAAGACATCACCTGGGTGTGCTCGTTGCCAGTTCACGAGCTTCTACTCATAAGATTATTTCAGTCCTTTATTTACTACCCTGTCAAGGGACTGCGGAACATGAGATGCATAGGCAGGCAACATGAAGATAAGGCTATTTTCTGAAGCGAGCTCCATCAGAGCCAGAGATAGAAGTGCTTTTCCTTTCACCTGAGACTTTTAAAACAGATGTAGAAGAGGTCCACCGTAATCCATCCTTTCTTAGTAGCTGAAAAACATACATCTGGATGGTCTTTAATGGGTAGCAATGAACTCTAATTGCTCCTCCCTGAGAAGACTACCATTAGTGGCCACTAATACATGCAAGCACAGTTGTGTTTCCACGTCCATTGCCATAAAATTGCGTATTGCTGGGGATCTTTTCAAGCCAGCTTTTTTAAGATAATAAGGGTCGGGACAAACAGAATTTTCGCCCTAGATTTTTGAATATTCTGGTTTTTGTCAGCTCTCATCCTTCAAAATGTCAAGCTATTCTCCTTTTTTTTATGGCACTTGGGATCTACCAAGTGACATATAGCGATCGCAAATTCTGCCACTCTGTCGGTCTCTCTGTCAGTCTGTCTGTCCTAGTTTTGCTACTTTAGGCACTTCCAGGTAAACTAGGACAATGAAATTTGGCAGGCGTATCAGGAACCAGACCACATTGACCTCGGCATGCTTTCTTTTCTTACTTTCTCTATCAGCCACAAGTTTTTTGGCATAAACTCTTTGAGCATCTTCCTCGACTGTTGCCATTGTAAGTTCATCAGTCATTTTACAGTTAAACATTAATAGATTTCTCCATGAACGAATGTCTTAAATACCTTTAATGACGTCACCGTCATAACAAACATGACGACAACTAACTTCATGACGTCAGTCGACACACAAACGTGAAGTCACTCGACAGACACACACACACACACAGACAGCTTATTTTTATATATATAGATAGATATAATTCTAAAATTGTCAGGTAATTTTCTATTTTGAAATAAAAACTAAAAATTATTGCTCAGACAACATAAATATTTTTGATATTTACATAATAGCTTTAGTGGTTCTGGACTGAAAACTAAATATGCTAATCAAAATGGGAATTGCAATCTTTTAGGTCGAAAAGGCAGATCCATTGGAATCATGAGAATGCGTGGAATAAGAAAAGCCTCACCCTCAAAAGGCCCTGTCAAGATTGTTGCCTCTATTACGTTATAACAGACATAACACGTCATTTGTGTCCCGGTGTCCCGGTCTGTAGTTTCGTTAGTCGACAAACATGACGTCAGACGACAAACAGCTCAATCCTTATAATGACGTCAGTCGACAAACA
Organism: Artemia franciscana; assembly: GCF_032884065.1. Lineage (NCBI taxonomy): Eukaryota > Metazoa > Arthropoda > Branchiopoda > Anostraca > Artemiidae > Artemia > Artemia franciscana. Next base: position 16,637 of record NW_027064250.1, read on the forward strand.
TGACGTCAGTCGACACACAAACATGACGTCAGTCGACAGACAGACAAACAACTTATTTTTATATATATAGATATATGTTTTTAACTACGTAAAACTTGCGAATATACAACATTCTTTGCTGTCCCATCGTCTGTGCATATAAATAGATTGTCAGGTTTACCGACTCTTGAACATGCAACGCATAATGGTCCATGGAAAAACAATCCGTATTCAGATCTATACCTCATGATTCTATTGATTGCCCTTGAGCTTTGCTGTTTTTAAGCAGAAGCACTAAATTATTATTTTTGTGGAAAAGATGATATATATAAATATATATATATTTTTTCTTTTTAGTTTTTTTGTAGTTTTTACCTTTTTTAGTTTTTTTCTTCTTTTGTATTAATGCTAAAGCCAAAGTTCAAACCTGGAGCCTCTCGGACCCAGAACCTGAAACATAACGCTTTACCAACTCAGCTACTTCGGCGTGAATACATTCGTTTTGAGCAGCTTCCTCGGGTGTTGCCATTGTAGGTTCTTCAGTCATTTTACAATTAGAAATTTCTCTTTCAACGGTCTTCTTACAATTAAAAATTTGTCTTTGAACAATATTCTTAAATACCTGGGTCCTGGTCGTCATTTATATTGCCTGTGTCCCGGTCGTCATTTGTGTCCCGGTATCTCAGTCTGTAATTTCTCCTTGAGGGTCCCGGTCGTTATTTATATTCCCTCTGTCCCGGTCGTCATTTGTGTCCCGGTCTGTAATTTCTCTTTGAGTGTTTTTTCTTTTTAGTATTTTTTAGTTTTTTACATTTTTTCTTTTTTCAGTTTTCTTTTTCTTCTTTATTTTTCAGCTTCACTATGAAATACATATCGCCGAACCTTTGTTTTTTTAACTAAAATCTGGTAGGCATTGATGACCTTATCCAAGTCAAGATCCCAAACCCAATCATCATCGCTATCATTTTCAGTTTTGATGTTTTGACTCTCGCTGTCCAGGTGGATCTTCATCTAACTGCGCGGTTTTGCGTTCTTTAGCCTCAAGCCTGTTTCCTTGCTGTTCTTTTGATTCCTCAGCACGCTTTCTTTTCTGACTTTCTCTATCAGCAGCAAGTTTTCTGGCATAGACTCTTTGAGCATCTTCATCGGCTTTTGCCATTGTAAGTTCATCAGTCATTTTAAACTTAAACATTAATAGATTTCTACGTGAACATATATGTCTTAAATATCTTTAATGACGTCACCATCATAGCAAAAATGACGACAACTAACTTCATGACGCCAGTCGACACAGAAACATGACGTCACCTGATCCACAGACAGACAACTTATTTTTATATATATAGATAGATATAATTCTAAAATTGTCAGGTAATTTTCTATTTTGAAATAAAAACTAAAAATTATTGCTCAGACAACATAAATATTTTTGATATTTACATAATAGCTTTAGTGGTTCTGGACTGAAAACTAAATATGCTAATCAAATTGGGAATTGCAATCTTTTAGGTTGAAAAGGCAGATCCATTGGAATCATGAGAATGCGTGGAATAAGAAAAGCCTCACCCTCAAAAGGCCCTGTCAAGATTGTTGCCTCTATTACGTTATAACAGACATAACACGTCATTAGTGTCCCGGTCTGTAGTTTCGTTAGTCGACAAACATGACGTCAGACGACAAACAACTTCATGACGACATACAGCTCAATCCTTATAATGACGTCAGTCGACAAACATGACGTCAGTCGACACACAAACATGACGTCAGTCGACAGACAGACAAACAACTTATTTTTATATATATAGATATATGTTTTTAACTACGTATAACTTGCGAATATTCAACATTCTTTGTTAAGAATAGAAAATTACTTGACAATTTTAGAATTATATCTATCTATATATATAAAAATAAGTTGTCTGTCTGTGGATCAGGTGACGTCATGTTTCTGTGTCGACTGGCGTCATGAAGTTAGTTGTCGTCATTTTTGCTATGACGGTGACGTCATTAAAGATATTTAAGACATATATGTTCACGTAGAAATCTATTAATGTTTAAGTTTAAAATGACTGATGAACTTACAATGGCAAAAGCCGATGAAGATGCTCAAAGAGTCTATGCCAAAAAACTTGCTGCTGATAGAGAAAGTCAGAAAAGAAGGCGTGCCGAGGAATCAAAAGAACAGCAAGGAAACAGGCTTGAGGCTAAAGAACGCAAAACCGCGCAGTTAGATGAAGATCCACCTGGACAGCGAGAGTCAAAACATCAAAACTGAAAATGATAGCGATGATGATTGGGTTTGGGATCTTGACTTGGATAAGGTCATCAATGCCTACCAGATTTTAGTTAAAAAAAACAAAGGTTCGGCGATATGTATTTCATAGTGAAGCTGAAAAATAAAGAAGAAAAAGAAAACTGAAAAAAGAAAAAATGTAAAAAACTAAAAAATACTAAAAAGAAAAAACACTCAAAGAGAAATTACAGACCGGGACACAAATGACGACCGGGACAGAGGGAATATAAATAACGACCGGGACACTCAAGGAGAAATTACAGACTGGGATACCGGGACACAAATGACGACCGGGACACAGGCAATATAAATGACGACCAGGACACAGGTATTTAAGAATATCGTTCAAAGACAAATTTTTAATTGTAGGAAGACCGTTGAAAGAGAAATTTCTAATTGTAAAATGACTGAAGAACCTACAATGGCAACACCCGAGGAAGCTGCTCAAAACGAATGTATTCACGCCGAAGCAGCTGAGTTGGTAAAGCGTTATGTTTCAGGTTCTAGGTCCGAGAGGCTCCAGGTTTGAACCTTGGCTTTAGCATTAATACAAAAGAAGAAAAAAACTAAAAGAGGTAAAATTTACAAAAAAACTAAAAAGAAAATATATATATATATATTTATATATATCATCTTTTCCACAAAAATAATAATTTAGTGCTTCTGCTTAAAAACAGCAATCGAATTGATGCCTCCTGATACGCAACTATCAACAAAGTGGCAATCGTTGTGGTCGGTGATCAGTTCTTACCTCGAGATAATATTCTTTATAGGCGAAACAATCAGTTGACAAGAATTGCTTAAACTCATCGATGCTACGATGCCCTACAATATCCTGACGAATATAAATGACGCCCGGGACACTCAAATAGAAATCACAGACTGGGACACCGGGACACAAAGGACGACGGGGACACAGGGAATATAAATGACGACCCGGACACAGGGACACAACTACAACTGGGACACCGGGGGGCACAGGGGGATATATAAATGACGACGGCAAGAACTAATATGGCGCGTAACGACTTACGCGCGCGGGGGGGGGCGCGAAGCGCCCCCAGCAACTAGGCGTTGGGGTGGCGCGAAGCGCCACCCCAACAGCTAGTATATATATATAAATAAGTTGTTTGTGGGTTATGTCTGTCTGTCTGTCTGTCCGCATATGACGTCTGAATTATTTCATCATATACCAATTCAAAAACGAAAGTATACAAGCTGATGTAGCTAAGTCGGTAACGCGGTATGTTCCAGGTTCTAGGTTCAAGAGATTCCAGGTTCGAACCTTAAATACAAAATAAGAAAAAAACTAAAAAAGGTAAAAACTACAAAAAAACTAAAAAGGAAAAAAACTAAAAAAAACTAAAAAAGCTAGAATACTAAAAAAAAATAATAAAAGTTAAAAAACTAAAAACTAAAAAAGGAAAAAAAAACTAAAAAAACGTAAAAACTACAAAACTAAAACCTAAAAAAAACTAAAAAAAGGTAAAAACGAAAAAAAACTAAAACGAAAGAAAAACTAAAAACTAATAAAAAAACTAAAAAAACTAAAAACTGAAAAAGAAAAAAGACTAAAAAGAAAAAAGAAAAAAACTAAAAAAGCTAAAAAAAAAAAGGGTAAAAAACAATAATAAAACTAAAAGACACAGGGACACAACTACAATGGCGCGTAACTAATATTGGTAGAGCGTTATGTTTTAGGTTGCAGATCTGAAAGGTTCAACCCTGAATACAAAAGAAGAAAAAAAACTAAAAAAGGTAAAAACTACAAAAAAAACTAAAAAAAAGAAAGAAAAACTAAAAACAAAAATTTTATTTCATAAACCAATTCAAAAACGAATTTATTCAAACCCGAGTAGCTGAGTTGGTAACGCGTTATGTTCCAGGTTCTAGGTCTGAGAAACTACAAAAAAAAAATATATAAAAAAATAAAAAACTAAAAAAAACTAAACCAATGTAAAAACTACAAAATAAAACTAAAAAGAAACAAAAGAAGAAAAAAAATAAAAAAGATAAAAACTACAAAAAAAAAAAAAAACAAAAAAAAAAAATTATTTCATAAACCAATTCAAAAACGAATGTATTCAAACCCGAGTAGCTGAGTTGGTAACGCGTTATATTCCAGGTTCTAGGTCTGAGAAACTACAAAAAAAAATTTAAAAAATAAATTAAAAAAACTAAAAAAAAACTAAAACAAGGTAAAAACTACAAAAAAAAAACTAAAAAGAAAAAAACTAAAAACTAATAAAAAAAATTAAAAAAAATAAAAAAGAAAAAAAAGAAAAAAAGGAAATAAAATGAAAAATAAAGGAGAAAATCAAAACTAAAAAAAAATAAAAAGGTAAAAACTACAAAAAAACTAAAAAGAAAACAGAAAAAAAAACTAAAAAAAAGGTAAAAACCAAAAAAACTAAAAAGAAAAAAGGAAAAAAAAAACACAAAATTTATTTCATCATATACCAATTCAAAAACGAATGTATATACAGACCGGGACACAGTGACACAAATGACGACCGGGACGCCGGGGGCACAGGGGGATATCTAAATGACGACAGGGGCACAGGGAATGTTCGATTAGCAATCACCATCAACTCACCATCAAAGCTCAAGGGCAATCATTAGAATCATGAGGTATAACTAAAAAAAACTAAAAAAAAAGGTAAAAAACTAAAAACTAAAAAAAAAGACCAATTCAAAAACTAATGTATATACAGACCGGGACACAGGGAATATAAATGACGACCGGGACACTCAAAGAGAAATTACAGACTGGGACACCGGGACACAAATGAAACCGGGACACAGGGAAGAAAAAAGAAAAAAAAAACTAAAAAAAAAGTAAAAACCAAAAAAAAAACTAAAAAGAATATAAATGACGACCGGGACACAGGGACACAACTACAACGGGGACGCCGGGGGTTACAGGGGGATATATAAATGACGACGGGGACATAGGGAATGTTCGGTTAGCAATCACCATCAACAAAGCTCAAGGGCAATCATTAGAATCTTGAGGCATAAATCTGAATACGGATTGTTTTGTCCATTGAGAATTATATGTTGCATGATCAAGAGTCGGTAAACCTGACAATCTATTTATATGCAAAGACTGTCCGCATATGACGTCTCAATTATTTCATCATATACCAATTCAAAAACGAAAGTATACAAGCTGATGTAGCTAACTTGGTAACGCGGTATGTTCCAGGTTCTAGGTTCAAGAGATTCCAGGTTCGAACCTTAAATACAAAAGAAGAAAAAAACTAAAAAAGGTAAAAACTACAAAAAAACTAAAAAGGAAAAAAACTAAAAAAGCTAGAATACTAAAAAAAACTAATAAAAGTTAAAAAACTAAAAACTAAAAAAGAAAAAAAAACTAAAAAAACGTAAAAACTACAAAACTAAAACCTAAAAAAAACTAAAAAAAAGGTAAAAACGAAAAAAAACTAAAACGAAAGAAAAACTAAAAACTAATAAAAAAAACTAAAAACTGAAAAAGAAAAAAGACTAAAAAGAAAAAAGAAAAAAACTAAAAAAGCTTAAAAAAAAGGGTAAAAACCAATAATAAAACTAAAAGACACAGGGACACAACTACAATGGCGCGTAACTAATATTGGTTGAGCGTTATGTTTCAGGTTGTAGACCTGAAAGGTTCAACCCTGAATACAAAAGAAGAAAAAAAACTAAAAAAGGTAAAAACTACAAAAAAAACTAAAAAAAAGAAAGAAAAACTAAAAACAAAAAATTTATTTCATAAACCAATTCAAAAACGAATGTATTCAAACCCGAGTAGCTGAGTTGGTAACGCGTTATGTTCCAGGTTCTAGGTCTGAGAAACTACAAAAAAAAATTAAAAAAACTAAAAAAAACTAAAACAAGGTAAAAACTACAAAAAAAAACAAAAAAGAAAAAAAAACTAAAAACTAATAAAAAAATTAAAAAAAACTAAAAAAGAAAAAAAAGAAAAAAAGGAAAAAAACTGAAAAATAAAGGAGAAAAACAAAACTAAAAAAAAAACTAAAAAGGTAAAAACTACAAAAAAACTAAAAAGAAAACAGAAAAAAAAACTAAAAAAAAGGTAAAACCCAAAAAAACTAAAAAGAAAAAAGGAAAAAAAACACAAAATTTATTTCATCATATACCAATTCAAAAACGAATGTATATACAGACCGGGACACAGGGACACAAATGACGACCGGGACGCCGGGGGGCACAGGGGGATATCTAAATGACGACAGGGGCACAGGGAATGTTCGATTAGCAATCACCATCAACTCACCATCAAAGCTCAAGGGCAATCATTAGAATCATGAGGTATAACTAAAAAAAACTAAAAACAAAGGTAAAAAACTAAAAACTAAAAAAAAGACCAATTCAAAAACTAATGTATATACAGACCGGGACACCGGGACACAGGGAATATAAATGACGACCCGGACACTCAAAGAGAGATTACAGACTGGGACACCGGGACACAAATGACGACCGGGACACAGGGAAGAAAAAAGAAAAAAACTAAAAAAAAAGTAAAAACCAAAAAAAACTAAAAAGAATATAAATGACGACCGGGACACAGGGACACAACTACAACGGGGACGCCGGGGGGCACAGGGGGATATATAAATGACGACGGGGACATCGGGAATGTTCGGTTAGCAATCACCATCAACAAAGCTCAAGGGCAATCATTAGAATCTTGAGGTATAAATCTGAATACGGATTGTTTTGCCCATTGAGAATTATATGTTGCATGTTCAAGAGTCGGTAAACCTGACAATCTATTTATATGCACAGACAATGGGACAGCAAAGAATGTCGTATATTCGTAAGTTTTACGAAGTTAAAAACATATATATATATATATATATATATATATATATATATATATATATATATATATATATATATATATATATATATATATATATATATATATATATATATATATATATATATATATATATATATATATATATATATATATATATATATATATATACATATATATATATATATATATATATATATATATATATATGTATATTCACAGGTGGAACATAGGGACACAACTACAATGGCGCGTAACTAATATGGCGCGTAACGACTTACGCGCGCGGGGGGCTTGGGGGGGGGGGGGGCGCGAAGCGCCCCCACCAACTAGGTGTTGGGGTGGCGCGAAGCTCCACCCCAACAGCTAGTATATATATATATTGCGGCATGCCTAAGTCTGGGACTATAAATGGTCTGCGGCTACGTTCTAAACGTTTTTTTGCTAAAGTGTTAAGAAAACATAAGGTTGATCTTATTGAGAAAAACGCTCATAAAATTGCAGAGAACCCTTCGAAGCTCTGGAAAAAATTTGAACGCCCTTGTGAACACATTGGTGCAAATAATATTCCTGAGCCTGAGTGGATAAATTATTATAAGCATGAGTTTTCTTCTCCCGATCCTGCTCTTGAGTCAAAATTTGAAAAAGAATTAAGTGCTTGTCTGAAGAAACACGAACCCTCGACATTTATTATTAAGCCAAGTGATGTATCGTTTTATTGTCAAAAACTAAAGAAAAGAAATTCTGCGGGAGTTGATGGAATTACTGCCAGACATTTTGATTATGCAAGTGCTCTTCTTTTTAATCATTTATCTCTACTTTTTCAAATGTCTATTGAAAACGGAGTTGTTCCTTATCAATTTACAGTTGGTCAAATAACCCCTATCCCGAAAAAAGGCAAAAAGGATTTTACTTCGTGTGATTCGTTCCGACCTATAACAGTTTCTTGCACTATTTTTAAATTGTTCGAGTCAGTTATTTTGGATGAAATTGTTTCTAAATGTTATGTCCCACCCCACCAGTTTGGTTACCAAAAAGGTATTAGCCGGGAGCATGCCCTTTTTGCTTTAATGAATGTTCTTGCTGATGCAGAAAGAAGTAGATCCCATATTATCCTTTGTGCTTTAGATGTTGCTCGTGCTTTCGACTCTTGTATCTTTTCCCAAGTTTTATTTGAAGCGTATAAAAGAGGGGTAAATTTTTGTATAGTGAAGTGCCTTCTGTATATGTACCATCACCTTAAGGCGAAGTTAAAGGGGGGATCTTCCCTTTTTAATATTTTGAAAGGAGTCCGTCAAGGTGGCCTTACCTCACCTTCTTTATTTAATAACTCTGTTTTAAATGCCCAAAATTCTGTTAATTTTAGTTGTATTCACCGTGGATTTAACTTGTCTTTAATAACTTTTGCAGATGACGTTTTGAATCTAAGCCGTACTTTTAGTGGATGTGAAAACGCGTTTAATCAGCTTTATAATGAATATAAAAATATTGGGCTTTCTTTCAATGTTGATAAAACTGCTGTTGTAGCTTTCAACTTTAAAGAGACAAATGGCCCTATTTCTTTATCTTTAGCTAATGTTCATGTCCTCCTTTCTCAAAAATTAGTTTACCTTGGAATGCCTATTGGAAAAAATATGAAAGAAACTGTGAATTTATCCCTAGAACTTTTGAAGAAAAAACTGAGAATTGCTTATGCTTCAATTGCATCTAATATTAAACATATTGATAAATTAAATCTTGCGAAAATTTATAATAGCCTAGTTGTACCTCATCTCCTTTCTCTTTGTCCGGTTTGGCAGTTTTTTAGTGAACCTCAGAAACTATCTGTTCGTAGATTATATTTTCGTTATGCTAAATTCCTTCTCAGTTACCCTCCTTGGACTAGAAATAGTTACTTAGTGAACAAATTCCGCCTAGTTTCTCCTACATCTATTATTGATAAAAGGCTTCATGATTTTCGTTCTTCTATGTCGATAGTGTCTCACCCATGGTCAGCATTACTTATTTAATTGTTTGATTGTGTTGATTTGTATTTATTTGTACCTTTTTTTTTCTCTCTTATTACTCCATCTTAAGGGCGTTCCGCCCTCTTTTTGTAGATGGGTTATAAATAAATCGAATTGAATTGAATTGAATATATATATATATATATACTAGCTGTTGGGGTGGCGCTTCGCGCCACCCCAACACCTAGTTGGTGGGGGCGCTTCGCGCCCCCCCCCCCAAGCCCCCCCGCGCGCGTAAGTCGTTACGCGCCATAATAGTTACGCGCCATTGTAGTTGTGTCCCTATGTCCCACCTGTGAATATAGATAGATATATATATATATATATATATATATATATATATATATATATATATATATATATATATATATATATATATATATATATATATACATGGTTTTAACTACGTAAAACTTGCGAATATACAACATTCTTTGCTGTCCCATTGTCTTTGCATATAAATAGATTGTCAGGTTTACCGACTCTTGAACATGCAACATATAATGGTCCATGGGAAAACAATCTGTATTCAGATCTATACCTCATGATTCTAATGATTGCCCTTGAGCTTTGTTGATGGTGATTGCTAATCGACCATTCCCGGTGTCCCGGTCGTCATTTACATCCCCCTGTTTCCCCCGGTGTCCCCGTTGTAGTTGTGTCCCTGTGTCCCGGTCGTCATTTATATTCCCTGTGTCCCGGTCGTCATTTGTATCCCGGTGTCCCGGTCTGTATATACATTCGTTTTTTATTTTTGTTTTTCTCCTTTATTTTTTTCCTTTTTTTTTCTTTTTTAGCTTATTTAGATTTTTAGATTTTTTAGTTTTTTTATTAGTTTTTAGTTTTTTTTTCTTTTTGGTTTTTTTGTCCCGGTCGTCATTTATATCCCCCTGTTTCCCCCGGTGTCCCCGTTGTAGTTGTGTCCCTGTGTCCCGGTCGTCATTTATATTCCCTGTGTCCCGGTCGTCATTTGTATCCCGGTGTACCGGTCTGTATATACATTCGTTTTTTAGTTTTGTTTTTCTCCTTTATTTTTTTCCTTTTTTTTTCTTTTTTAGTTCATTTAGATTTTTAGATTTTTTAGTTTTTTTATTAGTTTTTAGTTTTTTTTTCTTTTTAATTTTTTTCTAGTTTTTACCTTCTTTTTAGTTTTGTTAATTTTTTTTTTTACTTATGTCCTGGTCGTCATTTATACTCCCTGTGTCCCGGTGCTTTGTTGATTGCTAATCGAACATTCCTTTTGTCCTGGTCGCTTTCTCTTTGAGTGTCGTCATTTATTTTTTTCTTTTTTAGTTCTTTTAGTTTTTACCTTTTTTAGTTTTTTTTAGTTTTATAGATGAAAATTTTTTTTAGTTTTTTCCTTTTTTTTCTTTTTAGTTTTTTATTGGTTTTTACCTTTATGTTAGCTTATTTTTCAGTTTTTTCCTTTTTTTTAGTTTTTTTTTATTTTTTATTTGTTTAGTTTTTTACCTTTTTTAGTTTTTTTAGTTTTT
>NW_027064251.1:0-27248 GCF_032884065.1 Artemia franciscana
ATATTAGACAATTTTATGATTGCAAATGGTAAAGAATGTGATTAAAGGCTCTTTTCCTATTTCAAAAGTTTTAGTTTTCGAGGGTAATAGCTATGTCTGTGGAAAAAATGAAGATTTTAGACGATTTTATGATTGCACATGGTAAAGAATGTGATTAAAGGCTCTTTTCCTATGTCAAAAGTTTTAGTTTTTGCGGGTAATAGCTACGTATGTTGAAAAAATGAAGATATTAGACTATTTTATGATTGCACATGGTAAAGAATGTGATTAAAGGCTCTTTTCCTATTTCAAAAGTTTTAGTTTTCGAGGGTAATAGCTGCGTATGTTGAAAAAATGAAGATATTAGACTATTTTATGATTCCAAATGGTAAAGAACGTGATTAAAGGCTCTTTTCCTATTTCAAAAGTTTTAGTTTTCGAGGGTAATAGCTACGTATGTTGAAAAAATGAAGATATTAGACAATTTTATAATTGCAAATGTTAAAGAATGTGATTAAAGGCTCTTTTCCTATTTCAAAAGTTTTAGTTTTCGAGGGTAATAGCTATGTCTGTGGAAAAAATGAAGATATTAGACTATTTTATGATTGCACATGGTAAATTATGTGATTAAAGGCTCTTTTCCTATGTCAAAAGTTTTAGTTTTCGAGGGTAATAGCTACGTATGTTGAAAAAATGAAGATATTAGACTATTTTATGATTGCACATGGTAAAGAATGTGATTAAAGGCTCTTTTCCTATTTCAAAAGTTTTAGTTTTTAAGGATAATAGCTACGTATGTTGAAAATAAGTCTCAAACTTACTTTTGAAAATTTTGAAATATTGCACTCTTTTCCTATTTCAAAAGTTTTAGTTTTCCAGGGTAATAGCTTTGTCTATGGAAAAAATGAAGATATTAGACAATTTTATGATTGCAAATGGTAAAGAATGTGATTAAAGGCTCTTTTCCTATTTCAAAAGTTTTAGTTTTCGAGGGTAATAGCTACCTATGTTGAAAAAATGCAGATATTAGACTATTTTATGATTGCAAATGGTAAAAAATGTAATTAAAGGCTCTTTTCCTATTTCAAAAGTTTTAGTTTTCGAAGGTAATAGCTACGTATGTTGAAAAAATGAAGATATTAGACTATTTTATGATTGCAAATGGTAAAGAATGTGATTAATGGCTCTTTTCCTATGTCAAAAGTTTTAGTTTTCGAGGGTAATAGCTTTGTCTGTGGAAAAAATGAAGATATTAGACAATTTTATGATTGCACATGGTAAAGAATGTGATTAAACGCTATTTTCCTATTTCAAAAGTTTTACTTTTCGAGGGTAATAGCTTTGTCTGTGGAAAAAATGAAGATATTAGACAATTTTATTATTACACATGGTAAAGAATGTGATTAAACGCTCTTTTCCTATTTCAAAAGTTTTAGTTTTCGAGGGTAATAGCTACGTATGTTGAAAAAATAAAGATATTAGACTATTTTATGATTGCACATGGTAAAGAATGTGATTAAAGGCTCTTTTCCTATGTCAAACGTTTTAGTTTTCGAGGGTAATAGCTACATATGATGGAAAAATGAAGATATTAGACAATTTTATGATTGCAAATGGTAAAGAATGCGATTAAAGGCTCTTTTCCTTTTTCAAAAGTTTTAGTTTTCGAGGGTAATAGCTATATCTGTGGAAAAAATGAAGATTTTAGACTATTTTATGATCGCACATGGTAAAGAATGTGATTAAAGGCTCTTTTCCTATGTCAAAAGTTTTAGTTTTTGCGGGTAATAGCTAAGTATGTTTAAAAAATGAAGATATTAGACTATTTTATGATTGCACATGGTAAAGAATGTGATTAAAGGCTCTTTTCCTATTTCAAAAGTTTTAGTTTTCGAGGGTAATAGCTGCGTATGTTGAAAAAATGAAGATATTAGACTATTTTATGATTCCAAATGGTAAAGAACGTGATTAAATGCTCTTTTCCTATTTCAAAAGTTTTAGTTTTCGAGGGTAATAGCTACGTATGTTGAAAAAATGAAGATATTAGACAATTTTATGATTGCAAATGGTAAAGAATGTGATTAAAGGCTCTTTTCCTATTTCAAAAGTTTTAGTTTTCGAGGGTAATAGCTACGTATGTGGAAAAAATGAAGATTTTAGACTATTTTATGATTGCACATGGTAAAGTATGTGATTAAAGGCTCTTTTCCTATGTCAAAAGTTTTAGTTTTCAAGGGTAATAGCTACGTATTTTGAAAAAATGAAGATATTAGACTATTTTATGATTGCACATGGTAAAGAATGTGATTAAAGGTTCTTTTCTTATTTCAAAAGTTTTAGTTTTTGAGGATAATAGCTACGTATGTTGAAAATAAGTCTCAAACTTACTTTGAAACTTTTGAAATATTGCACTCTTTTCCTATTTCAAAAGTTTTAGTTTTCCAGGGTTATAGCTTTGTCTATGGAAAAAATGAAGATATTAGACAATTTTATGATTGCAAATGGTAAAGAATGTGATTAAAGGCTCTTTTCCTATTTCAAAAGTTTTAGTTTTCGAGGGTAATAGCTACGTATGTTGAAAAAATGAAGATATTAGACTATTTTATGATTGCAAATGGTAAAGAATGTGATTAAAGGCTCTTTTTCCTATGTCAAAAGTTTTAGTTTTCAAGGGTAATAGCTTTGTCTGTGGAAAAAATGAAGATATTAGACAATTTTATGATTGCACATGGTAAAGAATGTGATTAAACGCTCTTTTCCTATTTCAAAAGTTTTACTTTTCGAGGGTAATAGCTTTGTCTGTGGAAAAAATGAAGATATTCGACAATTTTATTATTACACATGGTAAAGAATGTGATTAAACGCTCTTTTCCTATTTCAAAAGTTTTAGTTTTCGAGGTTAATAGCTATGTATGTTGAAAAAATAAAGATATTAGACTATTTTATGATTGCACATGGTAAAGAATGTGATTAAAGGCTCTTTTCCTATGTCAAAAATTTTAGTTTTCGAGGGTAATAGCTACATATGATGGAAAAATGAAGATATTAGACTATTTTATGATTGCAAATGGTAAAGAATGTGATTAAAGGCTCTTTTCCTATTTCAAAAGTTTTAGTTTTCGAAGGTAATAGCTACGTATGTTGAAAAAATGAAGATATTAGACTATTTTATGATTGCACATGGTAAAGAATGTGATTAAAGGCTCTTTTCCTATGTCAAAAGTTTTAGTTTTTGAGGGTAATAGCTACGTATGTGGAAAAAATGAAGATATTAGACTATTTTATGATTGCACATGGTCAAGAATGTGATTAAAGGCTCTTTTCCTATGTCAAAAGTTTTAGTTTTTGAGGGTAATAGCTACGTATGTGGAAAAAATGAAGATATTAGACTATTTTATGATTGCACATGGTCAAGAATGTGATTAAAGGCTCTTTTTCTATTTCAAAAGTTTTAGTTTTCGAGGGTAATAGCTACGTATGTTGAAAAAATGAAGATATTAGACTATTTTATGATTGCAAATGGTAAAGAATGTGATTAAAGGCTCTTTTCCTATTTAAAAAGTTTTAGTTTTCGAGGGTAATAGCTACCTATGTTGAAAAAATGAAGATATTAGACTATTTTATGATTGCAAATGGTAAAGAATGTGATTTAAGGCTCTTTTCCTATTTCAAAAGTTTTAGTTTTCGAGGGTAATAGCTACCTATGTTGAAAAAATGAAGACATTAGACTATTTTATGATTGCAAATGGTAAAGAATGTGATTAAAGGCTCTTTTCCTATTTCAAAAGTTTTAGTTTTCGAGGGTAATAGCTACGTATGATGAAAAAATGAAGATATTAGACTATTTTATGATTGCAAAGGGTAAAGAATGTGATTAAAGGATCTTTTCCTATGTCAAAAGTTTTAGTTTTCGAGGGTAATAGCTTTGTCTGTGGAAAAAATGAAGATATTAGACAATTTTATGATTGCACATGGTAAAGAATGTGATTGAAGGCTCTTTTCCTATTTCAAAAGTTTTAGTTTTTGAGGGTAATAGCTTTGTCTGTGGAAAAAATGAAGATATTAGACAATTTTATGATTGCACATGGTAAAGAATGTGATTAAAGGCTCTTTTCCTATTTCAAAAGTTTTAGTTTTCGAGGGTAATAGCTACGTATGTTGAAAAAATGAAGATATTAGACTATTTTATGATTACAAATGGTAAAGAATGTGATTAAAGGCTCTTTTCCTATGTCAAAAGTTTTAGTTTTCGAGGGTAATAGCTACGTATGTTGAAAAAATGAAGATATTAGACTATTTTATAATTGCAAATGGTAAAGAATGTGATTAAAGGCTCTTTTCCTATTTCAAAAGTTTTAGTTTTCGAGGGTAATAGCTACCTATGTTGAAAAAATGAAGATATTAGACTATTTTATGATTCCAAATGTTAAAGAATGTGATTAAAGGCTCTTTTCCTATTTCAAAAGTTTTAGTTTTCGAGGGTAATCTACGTATGTTGAAAAAATGAAAATATTAGACTATTTTATAATTGCAAATGGTAAAGAATGTGATTAAAGGCTCTTTTCCTATTTTAAAAGTTTTAGTTTTCGAGGGTAAGAGCTTTGTTTGTGGAAAAAATGAAGCTATTAGACAATTTTATGATTGCACATGGTAAAGAATGTGATTAAAGGCTCTTTTCCTATTTCAAAAGTTTTAGTTTTCGAGGGTAATAGCTACCTATGTTGAAAAAATGAAGATACTAGACTATTTTATGATTGCAAATGGTAAAGAATGTGATTAAAGGCTCTTTTCCTATTTCAAAAGTTTTAGTTTTCGAGGGTAATAGCTACGTATGATGAAAAATGAAGATATTAGACTATTTTATGATTGCAAAGGGTAAAGAATGTGATTAAAGGCTCTTTTCCTATGTCAAAAGTTTTAGTTTTCGAGGGTAATAGCTTTGTCTGTGGAAAAAATGAAGATATTAGACAATTTTATGATTGCACATGGTAAAGAATGTGATTAAAGGCTCTTTTCCTATTTCAAAAGTTTTAGTTTTCGAGGGTAATAGCTTTGTCTGTGGAAAAAATGAAGATATTAGACAATTTTATGATTGCACATAGTAAAGAATGTGATTAAAGGCTCTTTTCCTATTTCAAAAGTTTTAGTTTTCGAGGGTAATAGCTATGTATGTTGAAAAAATGAAGATATTAGACAATTTTATGATTGCAAATGGTAAAGAATGTGATTAAAGGCTCTTTTCCTATTTCAAAAGTTTTAGTTTTCGAGGGTAATAGCTATGTCTGTGGAAAAAATGAAGATTTTAGACTATTTTATGATTGCACATGGTAAAGAATGTGATTAAAGGCTCTTTTCCTATGTCAAAAGTTTTAGTTTTTGCGGGTAATAGCTACGTATGTTGAAAAAATGAAGATATTAGACAGTTTTATGATTGCAAATGGTAAAGAATGTGATTAAAGGCTCTTTTCCTATTTCAAAAGTTTTAGTTTTCGAGGGTAATAGCTATGTCTGTGGAAAAAATGAAGATATTAGACTATTTTATGATTGCACATGGTAAAGTATGTGATTAAAGGCTCTTTTCCTATGTCAAAAGTTTTAGTTTTCGAGGGTAATAGCTACGTATGTTGAAAAAATGAAGATATTAGACTATTTTATGATTGCACATGGTAAAGAATGTGATTAAAGGTTCTTTTCTTATTTCAAAAGTTTTAGTTTTTGAGGATAATAGCTACGTATGTTGAAAATAAGTCTCAAACTTACTTTTGAAACTTTTGAAATATTGCACTCTTTTCCTATTTCAAAAGTTTTAGTTTTCCAGGGTTATAGCTTTGTCTATGGAAAAAATGAAGATATTAGACAATTTTATGATTGCAAATGGTAAAGAATGTGATTAAAGGCTCTTTTCCTATTTCAAAAGTTTTAGTTTTCGAGGGTAATAGCTACGTATGTTGAAAAAATGAAGATATTAGACTATTTTATGATTGCAAATGGTAAAGAATGTGATTAAAGGCTCTTTTCCTATGTCAAAAGTTTTAGTTTTCAAGGGTAATAGCTTTGTCTGTGGAAAAAATGAAGATATTAGACAATTTTATGATTGCACATGGTAAAGAATGTGATTAAACGCTCTTTTCCTATTTCAAAAGTTTTACTTTTCGAGGGTAATAGCTTTGTCTGTGGAAAAAATGAAGATATTCGACAATTTTATTATTACACATGGTAAAGAATGTGATTAAACGGCTCTTTTCCTATTTCAAAAGTTTTAGTTTTCGAGGGTAATAGCTACGTATGTTGAAAAAATGAAGATATTAGACTATTTTATGATTGCACATGGTAAAGAATGTGATTAAAGGCTCTTTTCCTATGTCAAAAGTTTTAGTTTTCGAGGGTAATAGCTACATATGTGAAAAAATGAAGATATTAGACTATTTTATGATTGCAAATGGTAAAGAATGTGATTAAAGGCTCTTTTCCTATTTCAAAAGTTTTAGTTTTCGAGGTAATAGCTACGTATGTTGAAAAAATGAAGATATTAGACTATTTTATGATTGCACATGGTAAAGAATGTGATTAAAGCTCTTTTCCTATGTCAAAAGTTTTAGTTTTTGAGGGTAATAGCTACGTATGTGAAAAAATGAAGATATTAGACTATTTTATGATTGCAAATGGTAAAGAATGTGATTAAAGGCTCTTTTCCTATTTCAAAAGTTTTAGTTTTCGAGGGTAATAGCTACCTATGTTGAAAAAATTAAGATATTAGACTATTTTATGATTGCACATGGTAAAGAATGTGATTAAAGGCTCTTTTCCTATTTCAAAAGTTTTAGTTTTCGAGGGTAATAGCTATGTCTGTGGAAAAAATGAAGATATTAGACCATTTTATGATTGCAAATGGTAAAGAATGTGATTAAAGGCTCTTTTCCTATTCAAAAGTTTTAGTTTTCGAGGGTAATAGCTACGTATGTGGAAAAAATGAAGATATTAGACTATTTTATGATTGCACATGGTAAAGAATGTGATTAAAGGCTCTTTTCCTATTTCAAAAGTTTTAGTTTTCGAGGGTAATAGCTACGTATGTTGAAAAAATGAAGATATTAGACTATTTTATGATTGCAAATGGTAAAGAATGTGATTAAAGGCTCTTTTCCTATTTCAAAAGTTTTAGTTTTCGAGGGTAATAGCTACGTATGTTGAAAAAATGAAGATATTAGACTATTTTATGATTGCAAATGGTAAAGAATGTGATTAAAGGCTCTTTTCCTATTTCAAAAGTTTTAGTTTTCGAGGGTAATAGCTACCTATGTTGAAAAAATGAAGATATTAGACTATTTTATGATTGCAAATGGTAAAGAATGTGATTAAAGGCTCTTTTCCTATTTCAAAAGTTTTAGTTTTCGAGGGTAATAGCTACGTATGATGAAAAAATGAAGATATTAGACTATTTTATGATTGCAAAGGGTAAAGAATGTGATTAAAGGCTCTTTTCCTATGTCAAAAGTTTTAGTTTTCGAGGGTAATAGCTTTGTCTGTGGAAAAAATGAAGATATTAGACAATTTTATGATTGCACATGGTAAAGAATGTGATTAAAGGCTCTTTTCCTATTTCAAAAGTTTTAGTTTTCGAGGGTAATAGCTTTGTCTGTGGAAAAAATGAAGATATTAGACTATTTTATGATTGCACATGGTAAAGAATGTGATTAAAGGCTCTTTTCCTATTTCAAAAGTTTTAGTTTTCGAGGGTAATAGCTACGTATGTTGAAAAAATGAAGATATTAGACTATTTTATGATTACAAATGGTAAAGAATGTGATTAAAGGCTCTTTTCCTATGTCAAAAGTTTTAGTTTTCGAGGGTAATAGCTACGTATGTTGAAAAAATGAAGATATTAGACTATTTTATAATTGCAAATGGTAAAGAATGTGATTAAAGGCTCTTTTCCTATTTCAAAAGTTTTAGTTTTCGAGGGTAATAGCTACCTATGTTGAAAAAATGAAGATATTAGACTATTTTATGATTGCAAATGGTAAAGAATGTGATTAAAGGCTCTTTTCCTATTTCAAAAGTTTTAGTTTTCGAGGGTAATCTACTATGTTGAAAAAATGAAGATATTAGACTATTTTATGATTGCAAATGGTAAAGAATGTGATTAAAGGCTCTTTTCCTATTTCAAAAGTTTTAGTTTTCGAGGGTAATAGCTACCTATGTTGAAAAAATGAAGATATTAGACTATTTTATGATTGCACATGGTAAAGAATGTGATTAAAGGCTCTTTTCCTATTTCAAAAGTTTTAGTTTTCGAGGGTAATAGCTACGTCTGTTGAAAAAATGAAGATACTAGACTATTTATGATTGCAAATGGTAAAGAATGTGATTAAAGGCTCTTTTCCTATTTCAAAAGTTTTTGTTTTCGAGGGTAATAGCTTTGTCTGTGGAAAAAATGAAGATATTAGACAATTTTATGATTGCACAAGGTAAAGAATGTGATTAAAGGCTCTTTTCCTATTTCAAAAGTTTTAGTTTTCGAGGGTAATAGCTTTGTCTGTGGAAAAAATGAAGATATTAGACAATTTTATGATTGCACATGGTAAAGAATGTGATTAAAGGCTCTTTTCCTATTTCAAAAGTTTTAGTTTTCGAGGGTAATAGCTTTGTCTGTGGAAAAAATGAAGATATTAGACTATTTTATGATTGCAAATGGTAAAGAATGTGATTAAAGGCTCTTTTCCTATTTCAAAAGTTTTAGTTTTCGAGGGTAATAGCTACGTATGTTGAAAAAATGAAGATATTAGACTATTTTGAAATTTTAAAGAATGTGATTAAAGGCTCTTTTCCTATTTCAAAAGTTTTAGTTTTCGAGGGTAATAGCTTATGTTGAAAAAATGAAGATATTAGACATTTTATGATTGCAAATGGTAAAGAATGTGATTAAAGGCTCTTTTCCTATTTCAAAAGTTTTAGTTTTCGAGGGTAATAGCTACCTATGTTGAAAAAATGAGATATTAGACTATTTTATGATTGCAAATGGTAAAGAATGTGATTAAAGGCTCTTTTCCTATTTCAAAAGTTTTAGTTTTCGAGGGTAATAGCTACGTATGTTGAAAAAATGAAGATATTAGACTATTTTATGATTGCAAATGGTAAAGAATGTGATTAAAGGCTCTTTTCCTATTTCAAAAGTTTTAGTTTTCGAGGGTAATAGCTTTGTTGTGGAAAAAATGAAGATATTAGACATTTTATGATTGCACATGGTAAAGAATGTGATTAAAGGCTCTTTTCCTATTTCAAAAGTTTTAGTTTTCGAGGGTAATAGCTACGTCTGTTGAAAAAATGAAGATATTAGACTATTTTATGATTGCAAATGGTAAAGAATGTGATTAAAGGCTCTTTTCCTATTTCAAAAGTTTTAGTTTTCGAGGGTAATAGCTACGTATGTTGAAAAAATGAAGATATTAGACTATTTTATGATTGCAAATGGTAAAGAATGTGATTAAAGGCTCTTTTCCTATTTCAAAAGTTTTAGTTTTCGAGGGTAATAGCTACGTTGTTGAAAAAATGAAGATATTAGACTATTTTATGATTGCACATGGTAAAGAATGTGATTAAAGGCTCTTTTCCTATTTCAAAAGTTTTAGTTTTCGAGGGTAATAGCTACTATGTTGAAAAAATGAAGATATTAGACTATTTTATGATTGCAAATGGTAAAGAATGTGATTAAAGGCTCTTTTCCTATTTCAAAAGTTTTAGTTTTCGAGGGTAATAGCTATGTATGTTAAAAAATGAAGATATTAGACTATTTTATGATTGCAAATGGTAAAGAATGTGATTAAAGGCTCTTTTCCTATTTCAAAAGTTTTAGTTTTCGAGGGTAATAGCTACGTATGTTGAAAAAATGAAGATATTAGACTATTTTATGATTGCAAATGGTAAAGAATGTGATTAAAGGCTCTTTTCCTATTTCAAAAGTTTTAGTTTTCGAGGGTAATAGCTATGTATGTTGAAAAAATGAAGATATTAGACTATTTTATGATTGCACATGGTAAAGAATGTGATTAAAGGCTCTTTTCCTATTTCAAAAGTTTTAGTTTTCGAGGGTAATAGCTACGTATGTTGAAAAATGAAGATATTAGACTATTTTATGATTGCACATGGTAAAGAATGTGATTAAAGGCTCTTTTCCTATTTCAAAAGTTTTAGTTTTCGAGGGTAATAGCTACGTATGTTGAAAAAATGAAGATATTAGACTATTTTATGATTGGAAATGGTAAAGAATGTGATTAAAGGCTCTTTTCCTATTTCAAAAGTTTTAGTTTTCGAGGGTAATAGTTAGTCTGTGGAAAAAATGAAGATATTAGACTATTTTATGATTGCACATGGTAAAGAATGTGATTAAAGGCTCTTTTCCTATGTCAAAAGTTTTAGTTTTCGAGGGTAATAGCTACGTATGTTGAAAAAATGAAGATATTAGACTATTTTATGATTGCAAATGGTAAAGAATGTGATTAAAGGCTCTTTTCCTATTTCAAAAGTTTTAGTTTTCGAGGGTAATAGCTACGTATGTTGAAAAAATGAAGATATTAGACAATTTTATGATTGCAAATGGTAAAGAATGTGATTAAAGGCTCTTTTCCTATTTCAAAAGTTTTAGTTTTCGAGGGTAATAGCTACGTATGTGAAAAAATGAATATATTAGACTATTTTATGATTGCAAATGGTAAAGAATGTGATTAAAGGCTCTTTTCCTATTTCAAAAGTTTTAGTTTTCGAGGGTAATAGCTACGTATGTTGAAAAAATGAAGATATTAGACTATTTTATGATTGCAAATGGTAAAGAATGTGATTAAAGGCTCTTTTCCTATGTCAAAAGTTTTAGTTTTCGAGGGTAATAGCTACGTATGTGGAAAAAATGAAGATATTAGACTATTTTATGATTGCACATGGTAAAGAATGTGATTAAAGGCTCTTTTCCTATTTCAAAAGTTTTAGTTTTCGAGGGTAATAGCTACGTATGTTGAAAAAATGAAGATATTAGACTATTTTATGATTGTACATGGTAAAGAATGTGATTAAAGGCTCTTTTCCTATTTCAAAAGTTTTAGTTTTCGAGGGTAATAGCTACGTTGTGAAAAAATGAAGATATTAGACTATTTTATGATTGCAAATGGTAAAGAATGTGATTAAAGGCTCTTTTCCTATTTCAAAAGTTTTAGTTTTCGAGGGTAATAGCTACGTATGTTGAAAAAATGAAGATATTAGACTATTTTATGATTGTACAAAGGTAAAGAATGTGATTAAAGGCTCTTTTCCTATTTCAAAAGTTTTAGTTTTCGAGGGTAATAGCTACGTATGTTGAAAAAATGAAGATATTAGACTATTTTATGATTGCAAATGGTAAAGAATGTGAGTAAAGGCTCTTTTCCTATTTCAAAAGTTTTAGTTTTCGAGGGTAATAGCTACGTATGTTGAAAAAATGAAGATATTAAACTATTTTATGATTGCAAATGGTAAAGAATGTGATTAAAGGCTCTTTTCCTATTTCAAAAGTTTTAGTTTTCGAGGGTAATAGCTACGTCTGTTGAAAAAATGAAGATATTAGACTATTTTATGATTGCAAATGGTAAAGAATGTGATTAAAGGCTCTTTTCCTATTTCAAAAGTTTTAGTTTTTGCGGGTAATAGCTACGTATGTTGAAAAAATGAAGATATTAGACTATTTTATGATTGCACATGGTAAAGAATGTGATTAAAGGCTCTTTTCCTATTTCAAAAGTTTTAGTTTTCGAGGGTAATAGCTATGTATGTTGAAAAATGAAGATATTAGACTATTTTATGATTGCACATGGTAAAGAATGTGATTAAAGGCTCTTTTCCTATTTCAAAAGTTTTAGTTTTCGAGGGTAATAGCTACGTATGTTGAAAAAATGAAGATATTAGACTATTTTATGATTGCAAATGGTAAAGAATGTGATTAAAGGCTCTTTTCCTATTTCAAAAGTTTTAGTTTTCGAGGGTAATAGCTATGTCTGTGAAAAAATGAAGATATTAGACTATTTTATGATTGCAAATGGTAAAGAATGTGATTAAAGGCTCTTTTCCTATGTCAAAAGTTTTAGTTTTCGAGGGTAATAGCTACGTATGTTGAAAAAATGAAGATATTAGACTATTTTATGATTGCAAATGGTAAAGAATGTGATTAAAGGCTCTTTTCCTATTTCAAAAGTTTTAGTTTTCGAGGGTAATAGCTACGTATGTGGAAAAAATGAAGATTTTAGACTATTTTATGATTGCACATGGTAAAGAATGTGATTAAAGGCTCTTTTCCTATTTCAAAAGTTTTAGTTTTCGAGGGTAATAGCTATGTCTGTGGAAAAAATGAAGATATTAGACTATTTTATGATTGCACATGGTAAAGAATGTGATTAAAGGCTCTTTTCCTATGTCAAAAGTTTTAGTTTTCGAGGGTAATAGCTACGTATGTTGAAAAAATGAAGATTTAGACTATTTTATGATTGCACATGGTAAAGAATGTGATTAAAGGCTCTTTTCCTATTTCAAAAGTTTTAGTTTTCGAGGGTAATAGCTACGTATGTTGAAAAAATGAAGATATTAGACTATTTTATGATTGCAAATGGTAAAGAATGTGATTAAAGGCTCTTTTCCTATTTCAAAAGTTTTAGTTTTCGAGGGTAATAGCTACGTATGTTGAAAAAATGAAGATATTAGACTATTTTATGATTGAAAATGGTCAAAGAATGTGATTAAAGGCTCTTTTCCTATTTCAAAAGTTTTAGTTTTCGAGGGTAATAGCTTGTATGTTGAAAAAATGAAGATATTAGACTATTTTATGATTGCACATGGTAAAGAATGTGATTAAAGGCTCTTTTCCTATGTCAAAAGTTTTAGTTTTCGAGGGTAATAGCTATGTCTGTGGAAAAAATGAAGATATTAGACTATTTTATGATTGCACATGGTAAAGAATGTGATTAAAGGCTCTTTTCCTATGTCAAAAGTTTTAGTTTTCGAGGGTAATAGCTACGTATGTGGAAAAAATGAAGATATTAGACTATTTTATGATTGCATGGTAAGAATGTGATTAAAGGCTCTTTTCCTATTTCAAAAGTTTTAGTTTTCGAGGGTAATAGCTACGTATGTTGAAAAAATGAAGATATTAGACTATTTTATGATTGCAAATGGTAAAGAATGTGATTAAAGGCTCTTTTCCTTTTTAAAAAGTTTTAGTTTTTGAGGGTAATAGCTACCTATGTTGAAAAAATGAAGATATTAGACTATTTTATGATTGCAAATGGTAAAGAATGTGATTAAAGGCTCTTTTCCTATTTCAAAAGTTTTAGTTTTCGAGGGTAATAGCTACGTATGTTGAAAAAATGAAGATATTAGACTATTTTATGATTGTAAATGGTAAAGAATGTGATTAAAGGCTCTTTTCCTATTTCAAAAGTTTTACTTTTCGAGGGTAATAGCTTTGTCTGTGGAAAAAATGAAGATATTAGACAATTTTATGATTACACATGGTAAAGAATGTGACTAAACGCTCTTTTCCTATTTCAAAAGTTTTAGTTTTCGAGGGTAATAGCTACGTATGTTGAAAAAATGAAGATTTTAGACTATTTTATGATCGCAAATGGTAAAGAGTGTGGTTAAAGGCTCTTTTCCTATGTCAAAAGTTTTAGTTTTCGAGGGTAATAGCTACGTATGTTGAAAAAATGAAGATATTACCCTATTTTATGATTGCAAAAGGTAAAGAATGTGATTAAAGGCTCTTTTCCTATTTCAAAAGTTTTAGTTTTTGAGGGTAATAGCTACGTATGTTGAAAAAATGAAGATATTAGACTATTTTATGATTGCAAATGGTAAAGAATGTGATTAAAGGCTCTTTTCCTATATCAAAAGTTTTAGTTTTCAAGGGTAATAGCTATGTCTGTGGAAAAAATGAAGATATTAGACTATTTTATAATTGCACATGGTAAAGAATGTGATTAAAGGCTCTTTTCCTATTTCAAAAGTTTTAGTTTTCGAGGGTAATAGCTACGTATGTTGAAAAAATGAAGATATTAGACTATTTTATGATTGCAAATGGTAAAGAATGTGATTAAAGGCTCTTTTCCTATTTCAAAAGTTTTAGTTTTCGAGGATAATCTACGTATGTTGAAAAAATGAAGATATTAGACTATTTTATGATTGCAAATGATAAAGAATGTGATTAAAGGGTCTTTTCCAATGTCAAAAGTTTTAGTTTTCGAGGGTAATAGCTACGTATGTTGAAAAAATGAAGATATTAGACAATTTTATGATTGCAAATGGTAAAGAATGTGATTAAAGGCTCTTTTCCTATTTCAAAAGTTTTAGTTTTCGAGGGTAATAGCTATGTCTGTGGAAAAAATGAAGATTTTAGACTATTCTATGATTGCACATGGTAAAGAATGTGATTAAAGGCTCTTTTCCTATTTCA
The DNA here is from genome assembly GCF_032884065.1 of Artemia franciscana. Classification (NCBI taxonomy): domain Eukaryota; kingdom Metazoa; phylum Arthropoda; class Branchiopoda; order Anostraca; family Artemiidae; genus Artemia; species Artemia franciscana. The sequence continues at coordinate 14,444 of NW_027064251.1, forward strand.
AAAGTTTTAGTTTTCGAGGGTAATAGCTATGTCTGTGGAAAAAATGAAGATTTTAGACTATTTTATGATTGCACATGGTAAAGAATGTGATAAAAGGCTCTTTTCCTATGTCAAAAGTTTTAGTTTTCGAGGGTAATAGCTACGTATGTTGAAAAAATGAAGATGTTAAACTATTTTATGATTACACATGGTAAAGAATGTGATTAAAGGCTCTTTTCCTATTTCAAAAGTTTTAGTTTTCGAGGGTAATAGCTACGTATGTTGAAAAAATGAAGATATTAGACTATTTTATGATTACAAATGGTAAAGAATGTGATTAAAGGCTCTTTTCCTATGTCAAAAGTTTTAGTTTTCGAGGGTAATAGCTACGTATGTTGAAAAAATGAAGATATTAGACAATTTTATGATTGAAAATGGCAAAGAATGTGATTAATGGCTCTTTTCCTATTTCAAAAGTTTTAGTTTTCGAGGGTTTAATCTATGTCTGTGGAAAAAATGAAGATTTTAGACTATTTTATGATTGCACATGGTAAAGAATGTGATTAAAGGCTCTTTTCCTATGTCAAAAGTTTTAGTTTTCGAGGGTAATAGCTACGTATGTTGAAAAAATGAAGATATTAGACTATTTTATGATTGCGCATGGTAGAGAATGTGATTAAAGGCTCTTTTCCTATTTCAAAAGTTTTAGTTTTCGAGGCTGATAGCTACGTATGTTGAAAAAATGAAGATATTAGACTATTTCATGTTTGCAAATGGTAAAGAATGTGATTAAAGGCTCTTTTCCTATTTCAAAAGTTTTAGTTTTCGAGGGTAATAGCTACGTATGTTGAAAAAATGAAGATATTAGACTATTTTATAATTGCACATGGTAAAGAATGTGATTAAAGGCTCTTTTCCCATTTCAAAAGTTTTAGTTTTCGAGGATAATAGCTACGCATGTTGAAAAAAAGTTTCAAACTTACTTTTGAAACTTTTGAAATATTGCACGCTTTTCCTATTTCAAAAGTTTTAGTTTTCGAGGGTAATAGCTTTGTCTGTGGAAAAAATGAAGATATTAGAAAATTTTATGATTGCAAATGGTAAAGAATGTGACTAAACGCTCTTTTCCTATTTCAAAAGTTTTAGTTTTCAAGGGTAATAGCTACGTATGTTGAAAAAATGAAGATTTTAGACTATTTTATGATCGCAAATGGTAAAGAGTGTGATTAAAGGCTCTTTTCCTATGTCAAAAGTTTTAGTTTTCGAGGGTAATAGCTACGTATGTTGAAAAAATGAAGATATTAAACTATTTTATGATTGCAAAAGGTAAAGAATGTGATTAAAGGCTCTTTTCCTATTTCAAAAGTTTTAGTTTTTGAGGGTAATAGCTACGTATGTTGAAAAAATGAAGATATTAGACTATTTTATGATTGCAAATGGTAAAGAATGTGATTAAAGGCTCTTTTCCTATATCAAAAGTTTTAGTTTTCGAGGGTAATAGCTATGTCTGTGGAAAAAATGAAGATATTAGACTATTTTATGATTGCACATGGTAAAGAATGTGATTAAAGGCTCTTTTCCTATTTCAAAAGTTTTAGTTTTCGAGGGTAATAGCTACGTATGTTGAAAAAATGAAGATATTAGACTATTTTATGATTGCAAATGGTAAAGAATGTGATTAAAGGCTCTTTTCCTATTTCAAAAGTTTTAGTTTTCGAGGATAATCTACGTATGTTGAAAAAATGAAGATATTAGACTATTTTATGATTGCAAATGGTAAAGAATGTGATTAAAGGCTCTTTTCCTATTTCAAAAGTTTTAGTTTTCGAGGGTAATAGCTACGTATGTTGAAAAAATGAAGATATTAGACTACTTTTATGATTGCAAATGGTAAAGAATGTGATTAAAGGCTCTTTTCCATTTCAAAAGTTTTAGTTTTCGAGGGTAATAGCTATGTCTGTGAAAAAATGAAGATACTTTAGACTATTCTATGATTGCACAAATGGTAAAGAATGTGATTAAAGGCTCTTTTCCTATTTCAAAAGTTTTAGTTTTCGAGGGTAATAGCTATGTCTGTGGAAAAAATGAAGATTTTAGACTATTTTATGATTGCAAATGGTAAAGAATGTGATTAAAGGCTCTTTTCCTATGTCAAAAGTTTTAGTTTTCGAGGGTAATAGCTACGTTGTTGAAAAAATGAAGATATTAGACTATTTTATGATTGCACATGGTAAAGAATGTGATTAAAGGCTCTTTTCCTATTTCAAAAGTTTTAGTTTTCGAGGGTAATAGCTACGTATGTTGAAAAAATGAAGATATTAGACTATTTTATGATTACATGGTAAAGAATGTGATTAAAGGCTCTTTTCCTATTTCAAAAGTTTTAGTTTTCGAGGGTAATAGCTACGTATGTTGAAAAAATGAAGATATTAGACTATTTTATGATTGACAAATGGTAAAGAATGTGATTAAAGGCTATTTTCCTATGTCAAAAGTTTTAGTTTTCGAGGGTAATAGCTATGTCTGTGGAAAAAATGAAGATTTTAGACTATTTTATGATTGCACATGGTAAAGAATGTGATTAAAGGCTCTTTTCCTATGTCAAAAGTTTTAGTTTTCGAGGGTAATAGCTACGTATGTGGAAAAAATGAAGATATTAGACTATTTTATGATTGCACATGGTAAGAATGTGATTAAAGGCTCTTTTCCTATTTCAAAAGTTTTAGTTTTCGAGGGTAATAGCTACGTATGTTGAAAAAATGAAGATATTAGACTATTTTATGATTGCAAATGGTAAAGAATGTGATTAAAGGCTCTTTTCCTATTTCAAAAGTTTTAGTTTTCGAGGGTAATAGCTACGTATGTTGAAAAAATGAAGATATTAGACTATTTTATGATTGCAAATGGTAAAGAATGTGATTAAAGGCTCTTTTCCTATTTCAAAAGTTTTAGTTTTCGAGGATAATAGCTACGTATGTTGAAAAAATGAAGATATTACACTATTTTATGATTGCAAATGATGTGATTAAAGGCTTTTCCTATTTCAAAAGTTTTAGTTTTCGAGGGTAATAGCTACGTATGTTGAAAAAATGAAGATATTAGACAATTTTATGATTGCAAATGGTAAAGAATGTGATTAAAGGCTCTTTTCCTATTTCAAAAGTTTTAGTTTTCGAGGGTAATAGCTATGTCTGTGGAAAAAATGAAGATTTTAGACTATTTTATTATTGCACATGGTAAAGAATGTGATAAAGGCTCTTTTCCTATGTCAAAAGTTTTAGTTTTCGAGGGTAATAGCTACGTATGTTGAAAAAATGAAGATGTTAGACTATTTTATGATTGCACATGGTAAAGAATGTGATTAAAGGCTCTTTTCCTATTTCAAAAGTTTTAGTTTTCGAGGGTAATAGCTACGTATGTTGAAAAAATGAAGATATTAGACTATTTTATGATTGCAAATGGTAAAGAATGTGATTAAAGGCTCTTTTCCTATGTCAAAAGTTTTAGTTTTCGAGGGTAATAGCTACGTATGTTGAAAAAATGAAGATATTAGACTATTTTATGATTGCAAAATGGTAAAGAATGTGATTAAAGGCTCTTTTCCTATTTCAAAAGTTTTAGTTTTCGAGGGTAATAGCTATGTCTGTGGAAAAAATGAAGATTTTAGACTATTTTATGATTGCACATGGTAAAGAATGTGATTAAAGGCTCTTTTCCTATGTCAAAAGTTTTAGTTTTCGAGGGTAATAGCTACGTATGTTGAAAAAATGAAGATATTAGACTATTTTATGATTGCAAATGGTAAAGAATGTGATTAAAGGCTCTTTTCCTATTTCAAAAGTTTTAGTTTTCGAGGGTAATAGCTACGTATGTTGAAAAAATGAAGATATTAGACTATTTTATGATTGCAAATGGTAAAGAATGTGATTAAAGGCTCTTTTCCTATTTCAAAAGTTTTAGTTTTCGAGGGTAATAGCTACGTATGTTGAAAAAATGAAGATATTAGACTACTTTATGATTGCACATGGTAAAGAATGTGATTAAAGGCTCTTTTCCCATTTCAAAAGTTTTAGTTTTCGAGGATAATAGCTACGCATGTTGAAAAAAAGTTTCAAACTTACTTTTGATACTTTTGAAATATTGATATAGCTTTGTCTGTGGAAAAAATGAAGATATTAGAAAATTTTATCATTGCAAATGGTAAAGAATGTGATTAAAGGCTCTATTCCTATTTCAAAAGTTTTAGTTTTCGAGGGTAATAGCTACCTATGTTGAAAAAATGAAGATATTAGACTATTTTATGATTGCAAATGGTAAAGAATGTGATTAAAGGCTCTTTTCCTATGTAAAAAGTTTTAATTTTCGATAGTAATAGCTTTGTCTGTGGAAAAAATGAAGATATTAGACAATTTTATGATTGCACATGGTAAAGAATATGATTAAAGGCTCTTTTCCTATTTCAAAAGTTTTCCTTTTCGAGGGTAATAGCTTTGTCTGTGGAAAAAATGAAGATATTAGACTATTTTATGATTGCACATGGTAAAGAATGTGATTAAAGGCTCTTTTCCTATTTCAAAAGTTTTAGTTTTCGAGGGTAATAGCTAAGTATGTTGAAAAAATTAAGATATTAGACTATTTTATGATTGCGCAAATGGTAAAGAGAATGTGATTAAAGGCTCTTTTCCTATGTCAAAAGTTTTAGTTTTCGAGGGTAATAGCTACTAATGTTGAAAAAATGAAGATATTAGACTATTTTATGATTGCACATGGTAAAGAATGTGATTAAAGGCTCTTTTCCTATTTCAAAAGTTTTAGTTTTTGAGGGTAATAGCTACGTATGTTGAAAAAATGAAGATATTAGACTAATGATTGCACTGGTTGTGATAAAGGCTCATTTCCTATATCATTTTAGTTTTCGAGGGTAATAGCTATGTCTGTGGAAAAAATGAAGATATTAGACTATTTTATGATTGCACATGGTAAAGAATGTGATTAAAGGCTCTTTTCCTATTTCAAAAGTTTTAGTTTTCGAGGGTAATAGCTACGTATGTTGAAAAAATGAAGATATTAGACTATTTTATGATTGCAAATGGTAAAGAATGTGATTAAAGGCTCTTTTCCTATTTCAAAAGTTTTAGTTTTCGAGGATAATAGCTATGTTGAAAAAATGAAGATATTAGACTATTTTATGATTGCAAATGGTAAAGAATGTGATTAAAGGCTCTTTTCCTATTTCAAAAGTTTTTTTTCGAGGGTAATAGCTACTCATGTTGAAAAAATGAAGATATTAGACTATTTATGATTGCAAATGGTAAAGAATGTGATTAAAGGCTCTTTTCCTATTTCAAAAGTTTTAGTTTTCGAGGGTAATAGCTATGTATGTTGAAAAAATGAAGATATTAGACTATTTTATGATTGCACATGGTAAAGAATGTGATTAAAGGCTCTTTTCCTATGTCAAAAGTTTTAGTTTTCGAGGGTAATAGCTACGTATGTTGAAAAAATGAAGATATTAGACTATTTTATGATTGCACATGGTAAAGAATGTGATTAAAGGCTCTTTTCCTATTTCAAAAGTTTTAGTTTTCGAGGGTAATAGCTACGTATGTTGAAAAAATGAAGATATTAGACTATTTTATGATTGCAAATGGTAAAGAATGTGATTAAAGGCTCTTTTCCTATTCAAAAGTTTTAGTTTTCGAGGGTAATAGCTACGTATGTTGAAAAAATGAAGATATTAGACTATTTTATGATTGCACATGGTAAAGAATGTGATTAAAGGCTCTTTTCCTATGTCAAAAAGTTTTAGTTTTCGAGGAAATAGCTACGTATGTTGAAAAAATGAAGATTTAGACAATTTTATGATTGACTGAAAGAATGTGATTAAACGCTCTTTTCCTATTTCAAAAGTTTTAGTTTTCGAGGGTAATAGCTACGTATGTTGAAAAAATGAAGATATTAGACTATTTTATGATTGCAAATGGTAAAGAATGTGATTAAAGGCTCTTTTCCTATTTCAAAAGTTTTAGTTTTCGAGGGTAATAGCTACGTATGTTGAAAAAATGAAGATATTAGACTATTTTATGATTGCACATGGTAAAGAATGTGATTAAAGGCTCTTTTCCTATTTCAAAAGTTTTAGTTTTCGAGGGTAATAGCTACGTATGTTGAAAAAATGAAGATATTAGACTATTTTATGATTGCAAATGGTAAAGAATGTGATTAAAGGCTCTTTTCCTATTCAAAAGTTTTAGTTTTCGAGGGTAATAGCTACGTCTGTGGAAAAAATGAAGATATTAGACTATTTTATGATTGCACATGGTAAAGAATGTGATTAAAGGCTCTTTTCCTATTTCAAAAGTTTTAGTTTTCGAGGGTAATAGCTACCTATGTTGAAAAAATGAAGATATTAGACTATTTTATGATTGCAAATGGTAAAGAATGTGATTAAAGGCTCTTTTCCTATTTCAAAAGTTTTAGTTTTCGAGGGTAATCTACTATGTTGAAAAAATGAAGATATTAGACTATTTTATGATTGCAAATGGTAAAGAATGTGATTAAAGGCTCTTTTCCTATTTCAAAAGTTTTTTTCGAGGGTAATAGCTTTGTCTGTGGAAAAAATGAAGATATTAGACTATTTTATGATTGCACATGGTAAAGAATGTGATTAAAGGCTCTTTTCCTATTTCAAAAGTTTTAGTTTTCGAGGGTAATAGCTAAGTATGTGAAAAAATGAAGATATTAGACTATTTTATGATTGCACATGGTAAAGAATGTGATTAAAGGCTCTTTTCCTATGTCAAAAGTTTTAGTTTTCGAGGGTAATAGCTATGTATGTTGAAAAAATGAAGATATTAGACTATTTTATGATTGCAATGGTAAAGAATGTGATTAAAGGCTCTTTTCCTATGTCAAAAGTTTTAGTTTTCGAGGGTAATAGCTACGTATGTTGAAAAAATGAAGATATTAGACTATTTTATGATTGCAAATGGTAAAGAATGTGATTAAAGGCTCTTTTCCTATTCAAAAGTTTTAGTTTTCGAGGGTAATAGCTACGTATGTTGAAAAAATGAAGATATTAGACTATTTTATGATTGCACATGGTAAAGAATGTGATTAAAGGCTCTTTTCCTCATTTCAAAAAGTTTTAGTTTTCGAGGGTAATAGCTACGTATGTTGAAAAAATGAAGATATTAGAACTATTTTATGATTGCAAATGGTAAAGAATGTGATTAAAGGCTCTTTTCCTATTTCAAAAGTTTTAGTTTTCGAGGGTAATAGCTAGTATGTTGAAAAAATGAAGATATTAGACTATTTTATGATTGCACATGGTAAAGAATGTGATTAAAGGCTCTTTTCCTATTTCAAAAGTTTTAGTTTTCGAGGGTAATAGCTACGTATGTTGAAAAAATGAAGATATTAGACTATTTTATGATTGCAAATGGTAAAGAATGTGATTAAAGGCTCTTTTCCTATGTCAAAAGTTTTAGTTTTCGAGGGTAATAGCTACGATGTTGAAAAAATGAAGATATTAGACTAATTTATGATTGCAAATGGTAAAGAATGTGATTAAAGGCTCTTTTCCTATTTCAAAAGTTTTAGTTTTCGAGGGTAATAGCTACGTATGTTGAAAAAATGAAGTATTCTTATGGTTGTGATTACTTTTGTTTTAGTTTTCGAGGGTAATAGCTATGTCTGTGGAAAAAATGAAGATATTAGACTATTTTATGATTGCACATGGTAAAGAATGTGATTAAAGGCTCTTTTCCTATTTCAAAAGTTTTAGTTTTCGAGGGTAATAGCTACGTATGTTGAAAAAATGAAGATATTAGACTATTTTATGATTGCAAATGGTAAAGAATGTGATTAAAGGCTCTTTTCCTATTTCAAAAGTTTTAGTTTTCGAGGTAATAGCTATATGTTGAAAAAATGAAGATATTAGACTATTTTATGATTGCAAATGGTAAAGAATGTGATTAAAGGCTCTTTTCCTATTCAAAAGTTTTTTTTCGAGGGTAATAGCTACTTGTTGAAAAAATGAAGATATTAGACTATTTTATGATTGCACATGGTAAAGAATGTGATTAAAGGCTCTTTTCCTATTTCAAAAGTTTTAGTTTTCGAGGGTAATAGCTAGTATGTTGAAAAAATGAAGATTTAGACTATTTTATGATTGCACATGGTAAAGAATGTGATTAAAGGCTCTTTTCCTATGTCAAAAGTTTTAGTTTTCGAGGGTAATAGCTACGTATGTGGAAAAAATGAAGATATTAGACTATTTTATGATTGCACATGGTAAAGAATGTGATTAAAGGCTCTTTTCCTATTTCAAAAGTTTTAGTTTTCGAGGGTAATAGCTACGTATGTTGAAAAAATGAAGATATTAGACTATTTTATGATTGCACATGGTAAAGAATGTGATTAAAGGCTCTTTTCCTCTTTAAAAGTTTTAGTTTTCGAGGGTAATAGCTACGATGTTGAAAAAATGAAGATATTAGAATATTTATGATTGCAAATGGTAAAGAATGTGATTAAAGGCTCTTTTCCTATTCAAAAGTTTTAGTTTTTGAGGGTAATAGCTACGTCTGTGGAAAAAATGAAGATATTAGACTAATTTTATGATTGCAAATGGTAAAGAATGTGATTAAAGGCTCTTTCCTATTTCAAAAGTTTTAGTTTTCGAGGGTAATAGCTACGTATGTTGAAAAAATGAAGATATTAGACTATTTTATGATTGCAAATGGTAAAGAATGTGATTAAAGGCTCTTTTCCTATGTCAAAAGTTTTAGTTTTCGAGGGTAATAGCTACGATGTTGAAAAAATGAAGATATTAGACTAATTTTATGATTGCATGGTAAAGAATGTGATTAAAGGCTCTTTTCCTATTTCAAAAGTTTTAGTTTTCGAGGGTAATAGCTACGTATGTTGAAAAAATGAAGATATTAGACTATTTTATGATTGCAAATGGTAAAGAATGTGATTAAAGGCTCTTTTCCTATTTCAAAAGTTTTAGTTTTCGAGGGTAATAGCTACGTATGTTGAAAAAATGAAGATATTAGACTATTTTATGATTGCACATGGTAAAGAATGTGATTAAAGGCTCTTTTCCTATTTCAAAAGTTTTAGTTTTCGAGGGTAATAGCTACGTATGTTGAAAAAAATGAAGATTTAGACTATTTTATGATTGCAATGGTAAAGAATGTGATTAAAGGCTATTTTCCTATTTCAAAAGTTTTAGTTTTTGAGGGTAATAGCTACGTATGTTGAAAAAATGAAGATATTAGACTATTTTATGATTGCAAATGGTAAAGAATGTGATTAAAGGCTCTTTTCCTATTTCAAAAGTTTTAGTTTTCGAGGGTAATAGCTACCTATGTTGAAAAAATGAAGATATTAGACTATTTTATGATTGCAAATGGTAAAGAATGTGATTAAAGGCTCTTTTCCTATGTAAAAAGTTTTAGTTTTCGAGGGTAATAGCTTTGTCTGTGGAAAAAATGAAGATATTAGACAATTTTATGATTGCACATGGTAAAGAATGTGATTAAAGGCTCTTTTCCTATTTCAAAAGTTTTAGTTTTCGAGGGTAATAGCTGTTGTTGAAAAAATGAAGATATTAGACTATTTTATGATTGCACATGGTAAAGAATGTGATTAAAGGCTCTTTTCCTATTTCAAAAGTTTTAGTTTTCGAGGGTAATAGCTACGTATGTTGAAAAAATGAAGATATTAGACTATTTTATGATTGCAAATGGTAAAGAATGTGATTAAAGGCTCTTTTCCTATGTCAAAAGTTTTAGTTTTCGAGGGTAATAGCTACGTCTGTTGAAAAAATGAAGATATTAGACTATTTTATGATTGCACATGGTAAAGAATGTGATTAAAGGCTCTTTTCCTATTTCAAAAGTTTTAGTTTTTGAGGGTAATAGCTACGTATGTGGAAAAAAAGATATTAGTCTATTTTATGATTGCACATGGTCAAAATGTGATTAAAGGCTCTTTTCCTATTTAAAAGTTTTAGTTTTCGAGGGTAATAGCTACGTATGTTGAAAAAATGAAGATATTAGACTATTTTATGATTGCATGGTAAAGAATGTGATTAAAGGCTCTTTTCCTATTTCAAAAGTTTTAGTTTTCGAGGGTAATAGCTACGTATGTTGAAAAAATGAAGATATTAGACTATTTTATGATTGCAAATGGTAAAGAATGTGATTAAAGGCTCTTTTCCTATTTCAAAAGTTTTAGTTTTCGAGGGTAATAGCTACGTATGTTGAAAAAATGAAGATATTAGACTATTTTATGATTGCAAATGGTAAAGAATGTGATTAAAGGCTCTTTTCCTATGTCAAAAGTTTTAGTTTTCGAGGTAATAGCTAATGTTGAAAAAATGCTACGAATGTTGATAAAAATGAAGATATTAGACTAATTTATGATTGCAAATGGTAAAGAATGTGATTAAAGGCTCTTTTCCTATTTCAAAAGTTTTAGTTTTCGAGGGTAATAGCTACGTATGTTGAAAAAATGAAGATATTAGACTATTTTATGATTGCAAATGGTAAAGAATGTGATTAAAGGCTCTTTTCCTATGTCAAAAGTTTTAGTTTTCGAGGGTAATAGCTATGTCTGTGGAAAAAATGAAGATATTAGACTATTTTATGATTGCACATGGTAAAGAATGTGATTAAAGGCTCTTTTCCTATGTCAAAAGTTTTAATTTTCGAGGGTAATAGCTATGTTGAAAAAATGAAGATATTAGACTATTTTATGATTGCAAATGGTAAAGAATGTGATTAAAGGCTCTTTTCCTATGTCAAAAGTTTTAGTTTTCGAGGGTAATAGCTACTCATGTTGAAAAAATGAAGATATTAGACTAATTTTATGATTGCAAATGGTAAAGAATGTGATTAAAGGCTCTTTTCCTATTTCAAAAGTTTTAGTTTTCGAGGGTAATAGCTATGTCTGTGGAAAAAATGAAGATTTTAGACTATTTTATGATTGCACATGGTAAAGAATGTGATTAAAGGCTCTTTTCCTATGTCAAAAGTTTTAGTTTTCGAGGGTAATAGCTACGTATGTGGAAAAAATGAAGATATTAGACTATTTTATGATTGCACATGGTAAAGAATGTGATTAAAGGCTCTTTTCCTATTTCAAAAGTTTTAGTTTTCGAGGGTAATAGCTACGTATGTTGAAAAAATGAAGATATTAGACTATTTTATGATTGCAAATGGTAAAGAATGTGATTAAAGGCTCTTTTCCTATATCAAAAGTTTTAGTTTTCGAGGGTAATAGCTACGTATGTTGAAAAAATGAAGATATTAGACTATTTTATGATTGCACATGGTAAAGAATGTGATTAAAGGCTCTTTTCCCATTTCAAAAAGTTTAGTTTTCGAGGATAATAGCTACGTATGTTGAAAAAAAGTTTCAAACTTACTTTTGAAACTTTTGAAATATTGCACGCTTTTCCTATTTCAAAAGTTTTAGTTTTCGAGGGTAATAGCTAAGTATGTTGAAAAAATGAAGATATTAGACTATTTTATGATTGCAAATGGTAAAGAATGTGATTAAAGGCTCTTTTCCTATTTCAAAAGTTTTAGTTTTCGAGGGTAATAGCTACGTATGTTGAAAAAATGAAGATATTAGACTATTTCATGATTGCAAATGGTAAAGAATGTGATTAAAGGCTCTTTTCCTATTTCAAAAGTTTTAGTTTTCGAGGGTAATAGCTACGTATGTTGAAAAAATGAAGATATTAGACTATTTTATGATTGCACATGGTAAAGAATGTGATTAAAGGCTCTTTTCCCATTTCAAAAGTTTTAGTTTTCGTGGTTAATAGCTACGCATGTTGAAAAAAATTCAAACTTACTTTTGAAACTTTTGAAATATTGATATAGCTTTGTCTGTGGAAAAAATGAAGATATTAGAAAATTTTATCATTGCAAATGGTAAAGAATGTGATTAAAGGCTCTATTCCTATTTCAAAAGTTTTAGTTTTCGAGGGTAATAGCTACCTATGTTGAAAAAATGAAGATATTAGACTATTTTATGATTGCAAATGGTAAAGAATGTGATTAAAGGCTCTTTTCCTATGTCAAAAGTTTTAATTTTCGAGGGTAATAGCTTTGTCTGTGGAAAAAATGAAGATATTAGACAATTTTATGATTGCAAATGGTAAAGAATGTGATTAAAGGCTCTTTTCCTATATCAAAAGTTTTAGTTTTCGAGGGTAATAGCTACGTATGTTGAAAAAATGAAGATATTAGACTATTTTATGATTGCACATGGTAAAGAATGTGATTAAAGGCTCTTTTCCCATTTCAAAAAGTTTAGTTTTCGAGGATAATAGCTACGTATGTTGAAAAAAAGTTTCAAACTTACTTTTGAAACTTTTGAAATATTGCACGCTTTTTCCTATTTCAAAAGTTTTAGTTTTCGAGGGTAATAGCTAAGTATGTTGAAAAAATGAAGATATTAGACTATTTTATGATTGCGCATGGTAGAGAATGTGATTAAAGGCTCTTTTCCTATTTCAAAAGTTTTAGTTTTCGAGGGTAATAGCTACGTATGTTGAAAAAATGAAGATATTAGACTATTTTATGATTGCAAATGGTAAAGAATGTGATTAAAGGCTCTTTTCCTATTTCAAAAGTTTTAGTTTTCGAGGGTAATAGCTACGTATGTTGAAAAAATGAAGATATTAGACTATTTTATGATTGCAAATGGTAAAGAATGTGATTAAAGGCTCTTTTCCCATTTCAAAAAGTTTAGTTTTCGAGGATAATAGCTACGTATGTTGAAAAAAAGTTTCAAACTTACTTTT